>NC_085844.1:17875440-18175440 GCF_035594765.1 Anolis carolinensis
CCCACATCTATGGCAGGCATCCTCAGAGGATGTGAAGTCTGTTGGAAACTAAGCAAGTGGGGTTTATATATCTGTGGAAGGTCCAGGGTGGGAGACAGACCTCTGGTCTGCTTGAGGCAAGTGTGAATGTTGCAATTGGCTACCTTGATTAACACTGAATGGTCTTGCAGCTTCAAATCCTGGCTGCTTCCTACTTGGGGGAATCCTTTGTTGGGAGGTGTTAGCTGGTCCTGATTGTTTCTTGTCTGGAATTCCCCTCTTTTCTGAGTGTTGTTGTTTATTTACTATCCCAATTTTAGAGTTTTTTAATACTGGTAGCCAGATTTTCTTCATTTTCATGGTTTCCTCCTTTCTGTTGAAACTGTGCACATGCTTGTGGATTTCAACAGACCTTACAACCTCTGAGGATATTTAATTTATTTATGTTCTTGTTTTCCTCCCAATATAAAACCTGAGGAAGATTACAATGCTAAAAGGACACAGAGATAAAAATATGATGCTGAAAGATTAGGAAACATTCCAACAACTGTGACATTAAAAAACATTAATTTTGAAAAGTAACTATTAAAATAAGGAGCCCTGGTGGCGAAGTGTGTTAAAGCACTGAGCTGCTGAACTTGCGGACTGAAAGGTCCCAGGTTCAAACCCCGGGAGAGGAGTGAGTGCCCGCTGTTAGCTCCAGCTTCTGCCAACCTAGCAGTTTGAAAACATGCCAATGTGAGTAGATCAATAGGTACCGCTCCCGCAGGAAGGTAACGGCACTCCATGCAGTCATGCCGGCCACATGACCTTGGAGGTGTCTACGGAGAATGCTGGCTCTTCAGCTTAGAAATGGAGATGAGCACCAACCCCCAGAGTCAGACATGACTGGACTTAACGTCAGGGGAAACCTTTACCTTTGATTTTACCTAACTATTAAAATAGTTAGTGCCACACTCCGAAAGAATCCTCACAGCCAATAAAATATTTTAATTCTGTTTCAATAGAAAGATTATTCACTGCAAGAGAAAGGGAATGCTTATAGGTGGGAGCAGCCACCAAGAAGACTCTGTGTAGCTGGCTCTACACTATAGAATTAATTTAGTTTGACACCACTTTAATTGCCATGCTTTGATGCTATGGGTTTGTGGGATTTGTAGTTTGTTCAGGTACTACACTCTTTGGAAGAGTTGGCTAAAGGCATTGTACAACTATAATTCCCATGGTTGCTAACACTAAGCCATAGCAGTTAAAGTGGTGTCCAACTGCATTAATTCTATAAGGCCACAGTCATTTTGAGGGTAGGGGTTCGTGACTGAGAGGAGATTTGAACCTCTGACCTCCAGCCCCTGCATCATGCTGACTTTTGATACATGTTGATGACATTGCTTAATTCTGTTTAGTAGAACGAAAATGTAATAAAGGTTCACTCCTTCCTTGTAATAATTATACAGCCTTTTAAGACCCATGTTTATAAGGAATCACCACTTACTCCTTTCCATTATCTTTTCTAAGTGTTTACAGACATAACTAACAAGTACAGCCTGAGCTGGGAGAGGACAGACAGGCCAAGAAACCAGGTGGTTGGTGCCACAAGAACTGTCACCATGAAGATACAAGATACTTCTTGAGGAATTGACATTTCTTCATCTTCAGTTTACATGTCTCCTCCAGCTGTCCCTTTTTTTACGATTGAAGCAATCCTGATTTTTCCGCTCACTTTCCCAAGTAAACTAACAGCCTATTTATGCCTTTGGGGATGCTTTCTCAAGGTTTTATTAGTAGAACTGTTCTGGCTAGCTTTGTCCTCTTTCAAGATTTAGTTTCTGTTCTGGTTTTTCAAAAGTTGTATCTCCACTGGAAACATCCAAAGCTAGTTGTACCAATGAGGTGGCAACAAATGATGGGAAGAAACAAAGGAATAATGAAATATTGGAGGACTGAATGGGGCCTATGAAGCCATCTGCTTCACTATTCTAAACTGACCTGCTTCCTTCTAGTGTGGTGGAAACATGGTCCTCTTACTGATGTCAATACACAATTCTTCCGTATATGGACGAGAACCACCATCTGGTCCTTTGTCTTAGGCAGTGACATATCTCAAGCTCTCCATGGATGCAACTTGTATGTTATTCATACAAGGTGTGCATTCAATTTTGAAATAAGAAAAAAGAACACAAATGTAGAAGGCAGCATCCAGGGATTGGACTTGCGGACTCATTCTGCTTTCACGTTTTGGCTGGCATCCTATAAGTGACTTTTTTGTGGTCATTATAACTGTTGAATTCTGCACTTCCCTGATGTTATGGTCATCCATCCCCCCAAACCCACAATTTTTGTGTTTTTTTTATCATGTCAGAAGTGACTTCAGAACATACTGCAAGTTGCTTTTGGTGTGAGAGAATTGGCCGTCTACAGAGATGTTGCCCAGGGAATGCCCGGATGTGTCACCATCCTGCTGGGAGGCTTCTCTCATGTCCCCGCAAGCTAGAGTTGACAGATGGGAGCTCACCCCATCTCATGGATTCAAACCACCAACCTTCAGGTCAGCAGTTTAGCAGGTGCAAGGTTTAACTCATTGCACCACCGCGGCTCCTAATTTTTGTGTCACCTCTCTCTCTATAAGACAGTCATTTACAGGCTGAACATTCTTCATCCAAAATGCTTGGCAACAGAAGTATTTTTATTTTATTTTGGAATATTTATTTATTTATTTACCACACTTCTACCCTGCCTTTCTCACCCCGAAAAGGACTTGGGATGGCTGTATTTGCAAACATGTACATGGGATGGCACCCAAGTCTAAACAGAAAGCTCACTGATATTTCTTATATTCCACATACACATAATCTGAAGGTAATTTTATATGATATTTTAAATAATTTTGTGCATGAAAACCTTGGTGTACATTGAATAATCAGAAAACAAGCTATCATTATCTCACCCATCCGTGTGGATAAATTCAGTATTTGGAATATTTCAGATTTCAGAATTCTAGATATTCAACCTGTAATTGGAGTCATCCTACCATCTTATCCATTTATAAGTTTCCTTCTTTTGGGTGATGATGGATGGCCACATTCAGTTCAAGGTTCATGAAGACAGAGTTGCACACGTAGTGCCATTGTGCATAAATGTACGTGGTACATGGATGTAAATTGCATTTGGTTGTACATTTGTTATCCTGATGCAGTTGCATAACACTGCCATTCAACATAAGCACAATCAGCCTGTGTAAATTTATGCTTCCAACTCTGACGTAGGATCTTGGTCATTCCTGATGAATTGAATGAGGGTGGGTGTCAGGGGAGGATTTGGAGCCTACAAGTCAAAGGTCCTTCACCCTGCTTGGGAGACACAGCTAGAACTGTTTATTGGTATCTGTTTTGTTCTTCTTTTCTCATTGCGTCGCAACCCGGCTGTGTAATGTTTTCATTGGACACACACATCCAAAGCGATCTTGTGTAAAGCTCATTTGATCAACTTGAATAAATAAATTCATACGCCCCTGTTGCTCATTTCGAAAATGAAACACGAACTCCCGACATCAGCTGGTGATTATGGTGCCAGAGAGGGTTATTAGCTCAGAGGCAACCTATCAACAGAAGAAGAAGAGCTGCTTATAGTAGATATAGACAAAGCTGTGCTAATAAAGTATTACAGGAAAGTAACCGAAAGCTATATGATCCATGCAAGGCTATGCTTATTATTTTGTCTAGCATTTCCTAATTTACGGCAGCTTGTGGCACTTGCCCTTTTCAAGTGGGGTTTTTAATTTGGAAAGAAAAATCACAATTAAAATAAGTTCGTATCAGGTCAAGAATTAGAAAGCGCCTAACACAGGCAAGAGAGCAATTGCAGAAAGTAATCTACTTTGGTTTGGTTGGGTGGTAGGGGTTGTGGTTTTCAACTGTAGACAGTTACAAGAGAAATTGTCTGTCCCCAACCACCATCAAGCTCCAACAAACTTGTGATTGCTTTTATATTCATTCTTCTTCTTCTTTATTCGGTCAGTCGTTTCCAACTCTTCGTGATCTAATGGACCAGTCCACGCCAGAACTCCTTGTCGGCCGTCGCACACCCAGTTCCTTCAAGTTCATGCCAATAACTTCAAGGATACCGTCCATCCATCTTGCCTTTGGTTGGCCTCTCTTCCTTTTTTCTTCCATTTCCCCCAGCATGATGATGTTTTCCAAATTTTCCTGTCTTTTCATGATGTGGCCAAAATATTTCAACTTTGCCTCCAATATCCTTCCCTCCAGTGAGCAGCCGGGCATTATTTCCTGGAGGGTGGACTGGTTGGATCTTCTTGCAGTCCAAGGCACTCTCAGGATTTTCCTCCAGCACCAAAGTTCAAAAACATCTATCTTCCTTCGCTCAGCCTTCCTTATGGTCCAGCTCTCGCAACCATAGGTTACTATGGGGAATACCATTGCTTTGACTATGCAGACCTTCGTTGCCAGTGTGATGTCTCTGCTCTTCACTATTTTGTCAAGGTTGGCCATTGCTCTCCTCCCAAGTAGTAAACGTCTTCTGATTTCCTGGCTGCAGTCTGCATCTGCAGTGATCTTTGCTGAAGTTGTAGCCTCCATGGAAACCAGTATAGCAACCTCTTCTCCCAAATCTCATCCTCTTTCAAACAAGCCCAAAGTCATCATGTCAGGAGAAAAGTCTTAATTTAGATTTAGAGCATCCTCAAATGCAATTAGAAGGACAGGGCATTAGTGAAAAGTAGCTCCAGGGTGGGTTTCCACGTAACAGGTAAGTTGTCTGAGGATAAGGAACTTGGTTGGTACTTGGAGGATGAGGAGATCAAGTGGAGATACACTGGAAGATCTGGCATCCTAAGGAGCAAGAAAAAGTACACATGCTTTGATGTTAAATGCAAATTATAGATTAAAAAGTATTTTGGCAACTAAAATAGATGCTCTCTACATTCCCACCCCTTAAAATATCTTTATTTGCCATCACGAAAGATCCCCTTAAATAAAAATATTTTCACCACCAGCAGAAAGAGAGGAGGGAAGAGGCCAACTGGACCTCTCATGGAAGGCAATTCCACCATTTGAGATCCATTGTTAAGAAGAAGAATTCACTGGTCATAATATCATGCTATATTATACAGCAGGGGTTCTTTCCTTGCACAATGTTTACAAGTCATGGCTGGTCCCTGTAAGTGGTGCAGTAGATCTGTTACAGGTTTTAATCTGAACTTCAAAAAGCCACCCAAGAGTGCATCTACACAGTAGAATTAATGCAATTTGACAGTGACTCTATTTTAACTGCCATGCCCTATCCTATGGAATCATGGGAGTTGTAGTTTGGTGTGACACAAGCACTCTTTGGCAGAGAAGGCTAAAGCTTGTGGAATGACAACTCCCAGGATTCCATGCCATTGAGCCATGGCAATTAAAGTGGCGTCAAACCGCATTAGCTCTACAGTATAGATACACCTCACAGATCTGGATCCTATTCCAAATAGCTCAGCACCTTAGACAGCTCCTTTAATGTTCAGGCTTAAACTCACATTGATTAACCACCTAACTCACATAGTTGCCACTAGCTGCCACTTATTCACAAATCGATCCTGCTCAGGATTTTGAGAAGTTATTCTTTCCAGCTAAAATCCTGCAAAGCATCAGTTTTCTGTCTGTAGGTTTTGCTCTTTTTAACATTTTCTATCAATCACTGCTGGGAAATATTAGTGATGAATAACCTCTTCATTCAGGGCTGCTCATAATTTGCCCTAGCATCAAATTTCTTAAGAAGCAGAGAGAAGTCTTTAATTAGTAATTTCCTCTTCTTAACTTTTACCCCCCCCCTTTTTTTAAAAGCCGTATAGGGAAAAAAGTCTGGTTGGACTCTGCATGGTTTCTACAAATGAATAGTAATTTTAAAGAAGGAAGTGGATTAAGAATGGCACTGGTTTGCAGAGGTGGAAACAAAAACCCTCTTCAGGCAACTAAGAGGGATAATATTAAACAGGAAAGCAAAAGGAGAAGTGGGGTTATGGCCCCTACTCAGTAATTCAGCGGTGTGCGCACTTCCATTTCACCTTTGCGCTCCTGTGAACTGGGATACAGAATTCTTTTCCCCACAAAATTGCCTCTGAATCTGCACTGTAGAATGAATACAGTTTGATATCATTTTAACTGTCATGACTCAATGTAAAGATACAGTGGGGAAGATGAACAACTATTGGTGAAAATGAAGGATATATGTTAAGCCTTCCACATTTGTAGGTTTAATAGTTGTGGATTTGATTAATTGTTGATTACATTAATATGTTCTCTGTAGGAATCTCTTGCATTGACGCTTTGGTCAATGTCTGTCAGCAAATTCATTGGTGGTCTCCCATCCAAATAGTGATCATTTTATATAATACCTTAAATAGTGGCGTTACACTCTTGTGATGTTTGTTTTGCTCTCTCTGTCCCTGTTCAGAAGATTCAACCTAACTTTCTGTCCCTGTGATAATTGGATTTTGAAAAATGTGGCTTGTTGTGGATATAAGGATTGGTGATGAAGTTTCATTTGGAGCCACCTTTTCTCCAAGATAATAACTCTTTCAGGGGTGAATTTCCCTTCATAGGAGTAGATTTCTCTCACTTCCTAAAGCAAAGTGAAGAACCTGCTTTGATTGAAGTCAAAAATCAGAAACTCCTCAAAGCACAGCAGACAAAAAACCAGTACAAGAAAGCCACACTACAAACTAGACCTGACAGCTGGCACAACAAAACATTGCATGGAAAGTTCCTTGATAAAATTGAAAGAAAAGCTGATAAGGAGAAGACCTGGCTATGGCTCATGAATGGGACCCTGAAGAAGGAGACAGAAGGCCTGATCCTTGCAGCCCAGGAACAAGCCATTAGAACAAATGCAATTAAGGCCAAGATCGAAAAGTCAGCTGATGACCCAAAATGCAGACTGTGCAAGGAAACTGACGAAACCATTGATCATATCCTCAGCTGCTGTAAGAAAATTGCACAGACAGACTACAAACAGAGGCACAACTATGTGGCCCAAATGATTCATTGGAACTTATGCCTCAAGTACCACCTCCCAGCAGCAAAGAACTGGTAGGATCACAAACCTGCAAAAGTATTGGAAAACGAGCACGCAAAGATACCGTGGGACTTCCGAATCCAGACTGACAAAGTTCTGGAACACAACACACCAGACATCACAGTTGTGGAAAAGAAAAAGGTTTGGATCATTGATGTTGCCATCCCAGGTGACAGCCTCATTGACGAAAAACAACAGGAAAAACTCAGCCGCTATCAGGACCTCAAGATTGAACTTCAAAGACTCTGGCAGAAAGCAGTGCAGGTGGTCCCGGTGGTGATGGGCACATTGGGTGCTGTGCCAAAAGATCTCAGCCGGCATTTAGAAACAATAGACATTGACAAAATTACGATCTGCCAACTGCAAAAGGCCACCCTGCTGGGATCTGCGCGCATCATCCGAAAATACATCACACAGTCCTAGACACTTGGGAAGTGTTCGACTTGTGATTTTGTGATACGAAATCCAGCATATCTATCTTGTTTGCTGTGTCATAATATAATAATAATAATAATAATAATAATAATAATAATAATAATAATAATAATAATAATAATAATCTTGAAAGTCGGATGTTTGTAACTTGGGGACTTCCTGGATTCAGTTCTATGATTTGATGAACTGACCATTTTCCATCTCCCTGCCTGAGACCCTTGACGGCATCTTTGAAGGCAGGGGATTGGAATAAGAGGAAGTACAAGGCTGCTTCCTTCCTCGGTTCCTGTAATCTTGAGCACTGGCTTTGACCGAGAATCTCCATCATCTTGCCAACACAAACAGAGTTTTGCCTGTACGCTGGAGTCTGATGGCAGACAGCCCAGCTCTTGCTAGCATATTCCTACAAAAAGGTCAAGCATTAAAAGAAACCCACCGCCCGTTGATTTATGACACCAGGAGTAAAAACGTCTGAGCGTGTGCCACTTCAAGTGAATGAGTCTAACCTAGCAGAATGGGTCCAATTTGATGGTGGGTCTTTTAAAAAGGCACTTGTCACTGGTTGACAAAAGGTCCTTTGTTGATTCATTTGGCTGCAGAAGTCTACAGGCAAGAAAATGAAGTGTGAGCTACAGCAGGGAAGGACTGTATTAAGTGCAACATCTTCAGGGTTGCCAGTTGTTATAGCAGCTCTGAACACAACTTGGAGAAATCACTTTTTTGTACTATAGTTCGCAAAAACCCCACTTGTGATCTCACCATCACGCCAGATTCTTTGCTTCTTCATTTCACAGAAAATGCTTGTGCAAGTTCCTTCTTGCATTATGCAGTTTGTGACAATTTTTTCAGAAGTAACTAACTTGGTAAGACAATAGAAAGTCACTACTATTAACGGTGATTCTACCATTGTCACTTTTCTTCTCCTGTATGATTTTTTTAAAAAAATCTTTTGACTGCATTGTGTGTTTTGGTTGCGGATTTTGCATTTTGCTAAATGGCCAATATGGCTGAATATGCTTCTTAGTTTTAAAGATACCAAACTTTGCCATGACAGGGGAAACTCTAAAAGAGAGATCTAATGGCCCAGGACATTTGAAGTTTTTACTCCCAGAAAATATAAAACTCTTTTATTTGGATTACAATTGGCAAGTTTAATGTCTGCAGCACCTAAAACTTTTTCCAGATGCAACTGTACAAAGACCAATGGAGTAGCAATTTTATTTCCTGTCCTTTGTCCCTGGTCCTTACATAGCTAAGAAAGAGTGGCTGCCATCTTTACTGGGATCCCTCCAGATCACCTTAACAGGACAACAGATATAACAACTGATAGAAAAAATAGGCCTGTAACCCTACCATCATCACTTTTCTTCTGCATGAAGAAGAAGTAAAAAACATCATTTGCCTAATGAAGGAATTAATGGAGCTCTGAAAGCTTGCCTGATGTGTTTTGTGCATTTCAATTGGCCAATTATGTGGATTTTGGATTTTGTCATATTATCTTGCAGTTTCAATTGTAGTTCCCCTTTCCTGGGCTGGTCCGAGACCAGTCTGCTATTAGGTAGGCTGAGATGTGATGGACTGGAGTGGCTGCCTCAGATGGGGAAATGGATTTGATGGACAAACTAAAATGCTTCAATTTCAGACACTATGAACCTATGACATTATCACATTGCCCTTTTGAATCGTGCCATTTTGCCAGCTTTTGCTGGTGAAAGGGAAGGTGTGCGGGGTGGCTTGTGGTGCCCTGCACACTCTTCTTCCTCCCTCCCCTCATTATAAGGTGGATGTATCAGAAGGCAGAAAGGGCAGCAACTTGTGGCAACACGCATTGCCCCACCACCCTTTCTGCCATCACATGGGGATTTGGGGAGGAAAGTGTTGTTGCGGTAGCTCTGACAGAGCTACCCACAATTTCCTCCCCATGGTGGAGGACAAAGTGCCTTTTGATGCTTCGCCTCCACTTTGGGAGGAAAGTGTGAGGGGCCTGCCATGTGTTGTGTGATGGCCCATGTGAAGAGGTCCTTAGTGATCTTAAGATGGGAGGCTTGAATTAAATTACAATAAGCAGAAGCTTGATTGTCCTGAAAATTTCAAGGCATTCTGATCACATTCACCAAATTTCAGGCTGTAGAGGTGATTAAAGCTGGTATGTGGATGTCCCACATTTATTCTAACGTGGGGAAGCCCCTGTTTGTATAACCTTGTTAATATGGGAATGAATCAGTGAGTGAATCAGCATATGAATAAAGATTGCTGGCTGTTTAATCTTGTAATAAGGTTTGGGCTGAGTATGGATAATCTGTCCAAATCACCTGTCTTAACCTGCAGTTCTAGCAGGAAGTTGGTTAATCCTGCTGGACATGTCTGACTCAGACATATCTATCTTAGAAGTAGGTGGGCCCACTAAGGAAAATGTGCCAAGTCAGGCTGGGAAAATGGAAGATGTCTGAGTGAGTTCTTACTCGAAACAGCTTAGAGTATTTTGGCTTTTTTTGGGGGGGGGGGGATATGGAGCTATCAGGGATGTACAAGATCTCTCTTAGGGTGCATCTACATTAATGTAAAATCAATTCATTTTTGACATCACTTTAACTTCCATGGAATCCTGTGAGCTGCAGTTTTACAAAGTCTTTAGCCTTCTTTTACAAAGAGTGCTGGTGCCTCAGAAAAATACAGCTCCTTTGATTTCACACCACTGAGCCATCACAGTTAAAGTGGTGTCAAAACTGCATTAATTCTACAGTTTAGCTTCATCCTAAAAGAAGCTGTAGAGCACCCCCCTCTTCCATTCATTTTTCAGAGCACTGGGCTATGCTTTCATTCCATTGAGACCTGAGACTTCTTCTAACTTCATCCATCCTTTTAAAAAAAAAAGATTTAAAATGTGGGTTTCAGTTTTAGTCATCACTCCTGGAATTGTTCATACTTTAATTTTACTCAATGCTTCCACATTCTTTTCAGGTTAAGAGCAGATTGGAGAAATTGGTGCCTGATGCAGCCATTCCGGTTGAGTGGAAGTGAGGCCAACGTTGGCTGATAAAACAACCGCAAGGGATTAGTGTGTGTAGAATTCCATCCCACAAAACTGCTATGTTCAAACAACAGGTTCCTAGACTCAATAAAGTAAGCTCATTGTGTGCACAGCTGAAGGCATGGTGCATTGTTTGAAATGCAGTGGCTTCGAACCCAAATCTTTGCCAAACAGCCAAAGCACTTGGTTGACTGGAAGCATGACGGGATACAAGTGAGTCAAAAGAAGGTAAATACCCTGATGTGCATTTGAAAGCCTTGCACAAATACCAGCACACCAGTTTTCATTTAGCTATAACAAGGATGCAATTTAGAACATTTTACAAAAATTATATACTCCGTTTCAATGAGGAGAAGCCATAAATCAAACAATGATGACTTCAGTCCTCCTCTGCACCTACCTGCCAATTGCATACATTTTTCACTGAGTAGCTTTACACATGAGAAGAGTTTCCGCATCTATATACAATTGAGATAAGATTAATACAGAGCTGTTCAACATCTTTATTAATGACTTCTATCAAGGTATAAAGGGCATACTTACAAGTTTGTAAATAACACCAAATTGTGAGGGATAGCTAACATTCCAGAAGAAATTATCAGAATTCAAAGTGACACTAACAGATTAGAGTGCTGGGCCAAAACTAACAAAAAGGATTTCAAGAAGGAGAAATGTAGGATACTACACTAACGGTCTCATTATAAAGGCCAGGCAAAACATACCGCTTTGTCCTATATTAGGGAGGAAGGAGAGGGCAAATCTGTCACCCCACACACTACTCCCTCTCCACGATGCTTTCACATGAGGAAAGTGTTGCCCTAGAAGCTTCCACCAAACACAAGAGGCAATTCACATTATCCCGAGTCCACATGGCTGATAGTCAAAACCCAAACTGGGTAAAAACTGACAAGCACCAATGATGATGTAAAAAAAAAGTTGCCTCTTTGTATCCATGGATTCTCCATCCATGGATTCAACAGCTTTTTGAAAGCAACCATAAGGCTGATGTGGCCCTCAATGAAAATGAGTTTGACACCCTTGGCACAAAGGATTCCACATTGAGAATCTGGAAGGTGTTGTCTTCCAAAGTAACTTTTCCAAGCTCTGCTTTTGAACTGGCTTTCCCTCTTCTTCCAAAACCCCATCCCCTTTCTTTTTGTTTGTTAAAAGCATATCATTCTGATTTTGATTGATGACAAAACATGCTCTTTTTCCATGTCTTTGGGGGATTATGTGAACAAATTAAAGCCATCTGAGGTGCCACAGTTTCGTTCAGATTGGTTTTTATCCCAAACAAAAGGCTTCCAAATACTAACATGCCTTCCAGCTCTCTCATCCAAAGGCAGCCTTTCTTTCCAATGTTTTTATCAGTGTTCCAATTAACTTATTCTGCTGGACTGGTTTCTTAGACACTATGGAATTCTAGTCAGTGTTCATATTTTCAATGGTGTGTGTGAAAATCATGTTTTTAATTTAATGGTAGCTAGTGATTTTCTTCTCAGTGCTGCCCAACATCTTCTACACCAGTGGTTCTCAACCTATGGGTCCCCAGATGTTTTGGCCTTCAACTCCCAGAAATCCTAATAGCTGGTAAACTGGCTGGGATTTCTGGGAGTTGTAGGCCAAAACACCTGGGGACCCACAGGTTGAGAACCACTGGGCTACAGGCTTTAGGCCTCTGGTGTAACTGGCATGTTGTGAAGAAAATGTGGATTGGATCAATTAAGGGAAAGTATGGTTATGTATATTTCGCCTACATTTATTCAAAAAAAGTAGAGTAAAGTATAGTTATGTATAAGAGAAAGCATGCTGTCTCTTTTACATAGCTTGGCCATGAAAACCAGCTAGGTGATCTTGGGAAAGTCACACACTCTCAGCCTCAGAAACCCTGTGATAGCATTGCCATAAGTTGAAAATGACATGAAGTCACACAGCTCACAACAGTTAAATATTTCAATTAGTGTGTGCAGTGGTTTGAGTGTTGGTCTGTGATTCTAATGGCCAGAGTTCAAAACCCCACTTAGACATGGAAACCCATAGGATGACTGTGGGCAGGTCATAGTCTCTTAGCCTCAAAGGAGAGCAAAGACAAGTCCTGCCAAGAAACAAATCCTGCCAAGAAACCCCTGTGCTAGGATTGCCTTAGGGTTGCCACATTGCTGTCACCTGGTACAGTAACGCATGGTGTGATCCCCATTGACTTCTTCCTGTAGCTGCCCATACTACAGTCATGTTGCTAAAATGCCAGAAAGTTTGACAAAGCCTGTGAGTTTGAAAAACTAGCAAAATGAAGACAAGACAGCATGTTGCAGTGAATGAAAACCTGTGAATCATGGGTAATGATCACGACAGTTCCGATTGGAGCAGGTTAGCATCAAGTTCTAGCCTTGGAAGTCTATCGATATAGTACATGTAAGCTTGGCTTACAAAAAAAGAAAATGTTTTTGTGGTTGTATCTAGCTACAGGGATTTCTTTAATAAAAAATAACACATTTTTGCTGAAAGATTGCACAAAAAAGTTATAGAGCAGTGGTTCTCAACCTGTAGGTCCCCAGGTGTTTTGGCCTACAACTCCCAGAAATCTCAGCCAGTTTACCAGTTGGCAGGATTTCTGGGAGTTGAAGGCCAAAACATCTGGGGACACACATGTTGAGAACATTGTTCTAGAGAGTCCTTTGGGTATCTGATGGTTTTACTGGTGCAGATTGCAAACACGGCCCTCAACCCGCAGGTGACACAATCGGATCACCACAAGGAAAAATGACATGAAGGCACACAACAATGACATGAAATGGTTTTACAAATATTTACGAATGAGAAAAAAATCTTGGCTTTGCATTTCTCTACAAAAATATCCATATTCATGTCCTCAGATTGTCAATGGAATGGGGCTCATGTCTCAAAATCTATGCACTTTGGCACTGGAGAGGTATTTTGGAGTGAAAATACACAAAAAATCAACTAAAAACAGAATACTTGGAAATTACAAGCAGCTTTTGTTCAATGGAGATAAAATCTATGTCACAGCAATAACTACAATTAGGAATATATTATGAAAAATACAAACAATACACACAAATGTCAATGGGAATGGGAAACACCTGCAGCCCAGAATTGGAATAGGACAAGAATGCTGAAATGATTCTAAGAAATGGAATGAAAATGACGCCGACAGGTTTTTAGATCCTTGTCCAATCTGGAGCTGTTATTATGCACCACCAACTTGGCTTTGATGACCCTATGACTGAGAGGCCCCAAAGAAAGCCTATTATGACAATTCAAACTGATTTTTTCTAGTGTCTTAACCCATCCTTCAAATGACTGCCTTGTCCTGGCTCAGAAGTAATGAGCTAAATGAAATTTTACTATTTTGCTCAGAATATTGTATATGCTAAGCCTACATCTCAAATCAAGCTGAAGACCAAGCTGGAAGATCTAGGTTTTCCTCCACATTGTTTTAATGTAAAGTGCCCCCACTCTCCCTTCCCCATGGATTTTTTTAGTTGCATTCAAGAGACAATCACAGAATGCCAAACAGATGGGCTGCCTTCTGCAAGAACATATAGATGGTTAGGAAGCCCAATTATATTATACTGCCATTATGCAGAAGGCGATGCCAAACAAATGCTGAGAAGGCTTGTCAGCCTTGATTGTGTGAAAAAGGGGGGTAAAGAGAGAAAGAAAGAACGTCCATGTCAAGAAAACATGTTGCTAGTTATTTCCCACCATGGACTTCTACGTCAATCAGGCTGGCTTTGGAGGATTCTGGGCAAAAAGCATCTCAAGATGGAACTCTGGTTTTGGTTATTGGTGGAAAAATAGGGCAGTGGCCAAAAGGAAACTCACATTTTCAGTCTTATTTGTTGCTGCACTTATTTCTTGCTTTCAAGTTGGCTTTGGCTTATAATAACCCATATTAAAACAGTGCTGAGTTCAAAGTTTGGAAGCATTATAAACATAACAAGTGTGGGGAAAATATAGCATATCCCTCCCCACCCCATTTAAAACTTATCCTCCAACATTTCACAGGTCAAAAACGGGACACATAGCCAAACACAGAATGCCGTTAAGATGGCAAAAGTTGTTAATGAGGAAGAGCTGACAAACTAGAAGAGGCTTTCTCAGTTTGCTTTTGCCTGAGCCTATTGGGAAGGGTGAGATTCCAGCTTTGCTCTCGTCTCTCTGCTGCTGAATTGAGTGCAAACTACGGCCCCATCTACACTGTCATATAATGCAGTTCGAAACTGCATATATGGTCAGTGTAGACTCATATAATGCAGTTCAACACATCACATGAGTCTGCACTGACCATCTAATGCTGTTTAAAACTGCATTATATGGCAGTGTCGATGGGAACTATATTATTCATAAACCAAATATTCCTTCATATTCCAGCCTTAAGTCCCTATATCAGGAGAAAGGTAAGAAAGAATAAAGTACATAAATAAATAAATAAATAAATAAATAAATAAATAAATAAATAAATAAACCAGTCAGCAGGCAATGAAAACAACCAAGCGCCCATGGTATCTTAAAGACTAATTAATTAGCATGGTAGGGACTTTCCAAGGCCAAAGACTGCTTCTATCCACAAAAGTTTATGCCATAAAAATTTGTCAAATCTCTAAAGTGCCACTGGACTATTGGCTACCTTTACTGAGTCACACTGAAGCAGACATCCCTCTAGATTCTGTAGGCTTTAGCGATTCCCTCTCTCTTTATGGGCTTATCATTTTTGGCCTGGAAAAAAACACTGGGGGTTGTTGGTTTTTTAAAAAGGAATGTGAGAAATTTTCTGGGCATGATGATTACTGGCTGTGGGCAACTTGATGATGGGTTGTGAAATCCAGACCAAGAGCTCATTACAAGAAAAGTTGTTTTTTTTTTTTTTTTTAGTGGTGTAACATCTTGGAAGACCTATATTTATTTTTTAATTCTTTCTCTCCTTCTGCTTCTTTTTCCCTCCAAGGGCTGGTAGCAGTGGTATTGGCTTCTTTGAAATGTGTAAATTCTTTGAAAAGTTTTGGCATACAATGCGCATACCACAATATTGTCTTTCTTATCTTCCAGTTTCTGTCTTGCTATGACAAAAATGCTGGCTGTGCTAAACTGTCTGACCACCGTTTTAATGGGATGGGTAGATGGAATGCAAAGATCCAGTGGTTTTGGGGGAAAGTGAACAAAAATGTTGGGTACATATTTAGCCACTTAAAGCAGACCAATTGGCAAAACTGTCCCCTTGATTTTGGACCTAACCCAGAGAATATTATCATGACAATAATGGAGAGGCAAAGTGATGGAGAAGCTTAGTTCTTGCCCACAATTTAGTTATTTCATTAAGTTGTTCACTATGAATAAGTAAATGAAATTAAAGCTAAAATCCTGTCTGAAAATGTTGAGCATAAAGTTCAGCCAATGAAGAAGTCTATACTCTGGAAACATCAGGTGAAAGAAAGCTCTCCTGGTGCAGCCATTGTATCATTGATCAAAGAGGTATTGGATATGACCCTCCTTATTCATAGTTTTAATATCCATGGTTTCACCAACAATGATAAAAAAATTAAACTACTTCCACTGGAAGTGTTTGTGAGCCCCTATAGAGGCATTTTTGCAATGTTTTAGCCCAACTTACCAACAATTTCTCAAATATTGCCAAAGTGTTGTTCTCCTTCTTTCCGCATGGGAGATGAAAAGCCAACTTATTCAAAGGCAAGCTTTTCCTGGTTTATGGTTCTTCCATTTTACTAGCAACTATCCAGCCTTTCAAATTAGTAGGCTATGCTTGAGACCTCTCCACCTTCCCAATCTTCCTGATCACAGTGTCACCTCTCTTTATGTGAGAAGAGGGTGCCCGTGATGGCCAGGAGCTTGCATGGAAACTCATGGTTGGCAGGAAAAGGCTGATGGTGGTTATGTCCCATTTGGACAACAGACCAGTCCAAATTAGACCCAATCCAACTGTTCAGATGGCCCTAAAGCATCCCCCAACTTTGTGTGAAGTGTGGTAAAGTTGGTTTAGCTCAGGAAAACCCACAATACTCATTGGAAATACATGGACATCATGAGGACAGCCAGGCTTCAATTCATGAAATCAGTCCAGATTTTCTTGCCTCTGTAGACCTTCCCTTAGTACACATAGGGACATTTGAGGCCAAATATTCAGACGTAATTTTGTCATAAGGAACTGGAAAAATGGTCTCTAAAAATTCCTCATGTAATAAAGCCCTATGAAATTCATGTAGTTGCCATAAGTCAAGAGGCCACTTAAACACACACACACACACACACACACACACACACACACACACACACACACACAGATTTATGAGGAAGAACTACAGGCATTACCCTGTTTCCCCTAAAATAAGACATCCCCAGAAAATAAGACCTAGTAGAGGTTTTGCTGAATTGCTAAATATAAGGCCTCCCCCGAAAGTAAGACCTAGCAAAGTTTTTGTTTGGAAGCATGCCCGCCGAACAGAACACCAGAGCTTGCAGGATCGGTAAATGTACGTACCATAGAATGGTGTACATGGAAATAATGGTAGTAACAAGAAATTCTTGATAGGATTCACAGTTTGTCTAGTTATGCTGGTTTGTGATGACAACTACTGTACAGTATATAATAAATGTTCATTTTTTGTTCAACAATATATGTGAATTCTTCTTCATGGAGAAATAAGACATCCCCTGAAAATAAGACCTAGAGCATCTTTGGGAGCAAAAATTAATATAAGACACTGTCTTATTTTCGGGGAAACACGGTAGATCACAACTGCCTCCTCTCCTGCCAGTCACAAAGTTTTGATGCATCTTTGCTTCTAACAAGGTGAAACTTTCAGATTACAACATCTATCAGCCCCATGCAGCATGATCTATAGTCAGGGATAATGTAGTTCAATTATCCTGGGAGCACCACAAATTACCTGCATCTTCCATAAAAGAGAATGCATTTAAACCATGCGCTGTGTCATAGCTGTTGACTGGGACAGAGGTCTTCAAACTGGAGATTGTTACACAAGGTGTAAGAAATAATCTATCTTTAGTTGGCATTGCTTTTTAGCCACCCACAGATTATTGGGTACAGATTAAGAACTACTCTTCCCCACAATAATTGTTTAAAGACCAACATGAACATTCTCTCTCAACAGCATTCAAAGTAATAATTTTCTATTCCTCCTGATTTCTGTTTTTAATTATGACAGTTGTTGCAAAATGCGTAATTAGCCCATATGCCTGCACAACAATGAAAAGATACTGAAGCGTAGATTTGGAAATATAGCCGGTTTAAATTAAAAGAAAGCTCGGGGGGGGGGGGGGGGGTGGAATCTAATTATCTCCCACCCACTTCCTCAACATGCAAAATCTCATTGTAAATTTAGCATTGGTGAAATCTGTGGCATTCACAAAAACCAATAAAAGAGGATGACTTGAAACTTAAGATGTCCCACTAGACCTCTAATGAATTTACTAAGACTTTGGGCTTTTTCACTCAAGGCAGGCAAACTGACATTCATCTTTGGTGGCATAAGCTAACACATGATGTCATGTGCATCCTACTACTGGTTTGCCTCTCCTGCTGACTCCCCCATCTTTTTTAAATTGATGGGTAAAACTCATCAATGGCTCCCTATCCCACTATGTTCCCATTACTTAGTACAGTGGGTCCCTTCTGCTTCAGTGCCAGGATGCCAACGGTCATGTGATGTCAGTGGGCAAGATTCACTTCCTCTCCACTACAGTAGAGTCTCGCTTATCCAACATTCTGGATTATCCAATGCATTTTTGTAGTCAATGTTTTCAATACATCGTGATATTTTGGTGCTAAATTCGTAAATACAGTAATTACAACATAGCATTACTGCATATTGAACTACTTTTTCTGTCAAATTTGTTGTCTAACATGATGTTTTGGTGCTTCATTTGAAAAATCATAATCTAACTTGATGTTTAATAGGCTTTTCCTTAATCCCTCCTTATTATCCAAGATATTCACTTATCCAACATTCTGCTGGCCCGTTTATGTTGGATAAGTGAGACTCTACTGTATTTTCAAGTGGCTCTTTTCTATATACATATTTTTGCTGATCTGTTTTATTTTTTAATATTGAAATTGCACAATTTGTTAAAATACCACCCTGAAACAAATTAAATAAACCATGACACAACGGAGTAGGGAATAGGGCAGAAAGACATAGATATGGAGGCTGTTCAGAGGATTGATTGTGGGAGAACAGATGGGTGAACCAGTGCAATTACACTAATGAAGAAAGGTGCAAGATGGAAGATTCCCAACTCTGTACATATGCATTATCTACACTTTTGTGATATAGTGCATTGGTCTTTTAGAACCTGTGTCCTCCTCACTTCTGCCCCATCATTGACCAGGTGCCACCTATACCACAAAGACCAAGGTATAACTACTATCCAAGCAGGCCTGTAGTGAGGGGGGGGGGTTAAGGGTTCAACCCCCCCCCCCCCCCGAAATTTTTCAGGTTAAAAAAAAAACCTGGTTTACTCATGAATTTTAACTGGTTAACCAAATCCCCATGCTAAGTCTATGAGACGTAAAACATTAAGAGTCCCTCCAGGCACTATCTCAAGCAGATATTGACAGGTCTGAACCTGGGGGGCGGGTGGGTCAGGGGTTCAACCCCCCCTCCCCCGAAATTTTCAAAACCCCTCCCGAAATGTTTTTCTGGCTACGGCCCTGTATCCAAGTATAGCCCATTCAAAGAATCCCTAAACAACTAATACAATGGCTGCATTTGGGAAACAATTAAGACTGGAATTGCACTTATAAAGAGTGAAGTGTCATATATAGTCATGTATAAATTGTCCTCATGCATAAGGTGAGGGCAAATTTTGGAGTAACAATTGGTTTTGATATAACCCAGGTGAGGATCATTACATAGAGATGGGAAAACAGTATTGCTACTGCAGGGGACCAGCTGCCCTTGGCCATCACTGTGAATTACTTGCCCAGGCATTCAAAATGTCCAGAAGCAACACTACAGCAGGGTAAGTAGAAGGGGTCATTTCTTCTTTTAGATTCCTTTGGGATGGACTAAGCGCTTGACTTTTGCCACTGTACTCAGATGGGGGATGGTTCCTTTTTCTGATTAGATCTACAGTGTTCCCTCACTTATCGCGGGGGTTACATTCCAGGACCAAGTGAAAATCCACAAAGTAGGGATGTTAGGCTTCTCCTCAGGAAGGAAGTAGAAAGAGGGAGAGAGGGAGGGAGGAAGGGAGGGAAGAAGGGAAGAAAAGGCAGGGGAACATGGCTCGTCTCCTTCTCCTCCCGCTGCCGTTTGGGCTCCTTCTCTGCCCCGCTGCCCGCACCCGACTGAGACCACCGCCTCTGTAAATCATAAATTTTTCTGATTTATAATATTATTTTAGTGTTTATTAAAAAAACTGCAAAACAGCGAGTCCACGGAAAGCGAACCACGAAGTAGTGAGGGAACACTGTACTATCCACATTGACTTGTGTGTGTCACTCCATGTTTTTTTCAGTTGATGTTTTGACTAAAATTTCCAAACTTATACAGGAATATATAGGATAAGTGGTCACCTCAGGTATCAGCTGCTGGAATTTAAACAGTGACTGAAGCCTGTGATGTATTTATTTATTCATTTATCTAGTTAGGAGCCTCTGATGGCCTAGGGGATAAAAGCCTTGTGACTTGAAGGTTGAGTTGCTGACCTGAAGGCGGCCAGGTTCAAATCCCACCTGGGGAGAGTGCGGATGAGCTCCCTCTATCAGCTCCAGCTCCATGCGGGGACATGAGAGAAGCCTCCCATAAAGATGGTAAAACATCAAAACATCCGGGCGTCCCCTGGGCAACGTCCTTGCAGAGAGCCAATTCTCTCACACCAGAAGCAACTCCGGTTGCTCCTGACACGATTTTTTTTATCTAGTTGGCTTTCTCTCCTGCCTTTCTCTCTACAAATGGGCTTGAGTATGACCCACACTGTTTAAAAGTTATTGAACAAAAGACAATAAATCAAATGCAAATCAAAAAGTATATAGCCTCTCCTCTCCAGCTACTCATGTTTTTATTTTATTCTTCTCCCATCAGCAATATTCAGTGACCCCAAGGTGTTCTATTTTCTTAGGTAGCGGATCCAGGGCAGTGCAAAGTTACAATGAACTACTGTCCTTCATCTGCTGTCTGTACCAAGCTTTGGAGCAAACTGGCTTTTTATCTCCCATGTTGGAGAAAAAGCAGCACTAGGATAGTATTTGAGTAGTGCTTGATAAATTGGACAATGCCCAATGTTCATTCCAAGTCCTAGTTTAGATTGCATCAAGATGAGAAGTCTCTGCCAATCTATCCTGATTCCAGGAGGGATGGCTATCCACATCTTGTCCATGCTGAGAGCTGAGAAGTTCTCCTTCTGCAGGCCTCCTTTTCTAAAAAATTAGTACATTGTGTGAGTATGTATCAAGATCACCCCAAGGCTTAATGAAGAAATGTACACAGAGTTCTGTGAGCAATGGTAACACAGAACAAAAACAACAGGACATTGTAAACTCTAGTTGGCAAAGTAAAACTTGGTTAGGTGAGTTGTGCAAACAGGACATAAGACACATCTCTTTACTGTGGAAGGAGGCAATAATTTTTCATATTTCCCACCTTTGGGAATGCCTTTCCACATAGATATTTTTGGCAATGAATACTGCAGAAAGGCTGAGACCAAGAAAGTGGGGAAAGCCTTGGGATTTTGCTTTGTTTTGGGCCACAACTAGAGAGCAAACAAAGTTATCCAATATCCATACCCCTTCCTTCTCTTTCACTTCTGGCTCCGTAGATGGATTGAGAAAGAGAAAGAAAGAAAGAAAGAAAGAAAGAAAGAAAGAAAGAAAGAAAGAAAGAAAGAAAGAAAGAAAGAAAGAGAAAGAAAGAGTGAATCTGGTGGCATCTGGGAAATCACAGTGCCCTAGCCACCAGCTGACGCTTTCCCATTCCACGTGGAAAGTGTCACCACTCCACTGAAGCCCCTTTACTCCTAATGGAACATGAGGAAGCTTCCATGTTGGTGGAGGGCAGCATTCTAACATGCTTCCACCCAAGTTCACCCATGGAGCCCCAATGGAGGTCGCCCTATGTTGTATGATGGGTGGTGTGGGGCTCCATGGGTGACACTTCTTCTGCCTCGTGGGATAAGGCTATCTGTTCCATATGTGGGTTCCAGTCTGAATGTTCACATGGGCATGTTCTACAGCACATGCTCAGTTAATATGAGACCCTACCCAGACCTGTTGGGTAGAGGAAGACACAGGTCTAAATAGTGATTGATGAGTGAAAGCTCTGGCAACCACAGCATGTAAACAGAGGCAAAAAGGAAAATGCTGCAAAGTCCAGAACATCAGAGGGTCCATATGCTCAGATTCATTGGTTTGCAACAGGAGTGAGAATCATGCAGCATCTCAGATGTTAGACTATAGGTCCCAGCAGCACTAGTCAGCATAGCTATTAGCCAATGATCCAACATGTTGGTATCTGAAGCCATCTGAGTGTTACAAGGTTCTTGTGTCTGAGCTAAAGCAACCCACTGTTTTCATGACAACCCATGATTTGTGGTGGTGACCATCCGTCTTCAAGGAAAATTTGTCCAGCTCCCATTGAGGAGCTGCTAGTAAACTGCGGAGGAAACCTAGGTTTTCCTTGGAATACACTTTGTGAAAATCTCTAGCGTAATGTAAGTGGATAGGAACAAGGAGGAATTTTTGCTAATGCTGCCAAGACTCATAATTAGTTAGTTTATACCAAATCTGGTATGTTTGACATTTTCAAATGTATAACAAGCCCTGACTTTGATCCAACAAACTGTAGTAAGTGTGTATTTTTATCCAAGATTGATTCCACGTCTATTCTGTGTATGGTGCCATCCTTGTGATTTGCATCATTAAACAGCAAGACTCCTCCATCTTCACACATGGTCAGATGTTTGCTCTTGTAACCCATTATTTACTGGAGAGAACCAAGAAGTTCCCTTCAGAATGCACACATGCTGCTTGTTTTGACTATGAGATAAAAGCTTGGATCTAAAACTTTTGGGAACCAAAGCTTGGATCTAAAATCTTGCAACGAACAATCCCATCAAAAGAAATAGCTTAATTTCTACTAAATCTTTCTTCTGCATTTCTTTCTCACTCGTTGTCTTTTATTTCCATCTGTTCAGTTGAGAGTTAATTTTTTTTCTTAAGTTTTTGGTGTATGAAGTCCTTTTCTCTAGTCAATAATTTTATATTTACTGGGTGAGGTATGCACAAGGACAGAGGGTCACAACCTAGAGCACAGGTTCCCAAACTTTGTTTCTCCTGGTGTCCTGGATATCTACTCACATTGGACATAGCCAGTGGTCAATGGTCAGAGATTTTGTTAGCTGAAGTCCAAACACCAGGAGGACAAGAATTTGGAAATCTTTGGCCTGGAGTCTAAGAGCCTACGTAAGCAGATTATGCCATCCTCTGGATCTCTGCCTAAGAGAAGCTCTTTGGGGCCTTTTGACATTGTATTATTCCCAGACACATTTCATCACATATTGGAGACATTTACTTGGTATTTCAAAATGGTGGATCACCTAAAACATCATTGTATTTTGACTGTGTTTTTGATTTTTTTTTCCAGTGGAGAGAGGACACATTCTTTTGTGATGATAGAGATTTGGGAGATCTGTGGATGTACTCATAGGCTGACCAATTCCCATTCCTGCACCACAGCCTGAATTCTATTGATAGTCCCAACTAGTGAAGACTATTGAATCAATGGGGTTTGACTCACAATGAAAAAATTGAGTCAGTGAGTAATTTCTACTTGATTTTAAGCCCTGGGTGGATATGAGAAAGGCAATGCTTGTTGTATGTGATTAGTATAGCTTGCCTATTCAGTTTTGGGGTTTAGCTGAGTAATAGTGCTGTGTGCATGTGTGGCTTGCCTTTGCTTTCTCCCAGCATGGTGTGATGTACTTTTGGGTTTGTAGAAACCAGCAGTGGCAGGTACCTTCCATGTCAGTAGGATGGTGAATCTACTTCAAGTTTTAGATTGAAGGTGAAAAGCCGTGTTCCATATGCCTAATCTATCCAGAAGACAGAGCTCAGCACTTTACAACTGAACTAAAACTCAGATTGAATTTCTATTAATTATTATTATTATTAAACTTTATTTGTACCCCGCTAGCATCTCCCGAAGGACTCGATGCGGCTTACAAAGGCCAAGGCCTCAACACACAATATAACAATACAAAACAAAGGCAAATTAAAAACAATTAAAACAGTATAAACCACAAGCAATAACAATACGCTAAAACACAATAGAACTGGGCCAGGCCAGAGTAATGGGTACAAGATTAAAAGTGCTGATGTGACAGGTGATATATAAGGCTTATAGGGCAAGTGCAGAGTGCGATATGCGATCTTAGTTCTAATAAAGTGCTTATGGGACTTGGTATTGAAGATTTCCTATTAATCTGGGAAGGCACATTGGAACAGCCAGGTCTTCAAGTTCTTTCTGAAGACTGCCAATGTAGGGGCCTGTCTGAGATCCTTGGGGAGGGTGTTCCAGAGTCGGGGGGCCACCACGGAGAAGGCCCTGTCTCGTGTCCCCACCAACCGCGCTTGCGACGCAGGCGGGATCACGAGCAGGGCCTCTCCAGATGACCGAAGTGAATGCGTGGGTTCATAGACGGAGATGCGGTCACGGAGGTAGGATGGTCCCAAACCGTTCAGGGCTTTGTAGGTAAGCACCTGCACCTTAAATTGGGCTCGGAAAATAAATGGCAGCCAGTGGAGCTCCTTGAACAGGAGGGTTGACCTCTCTCTGTAAGGGGCCCCAATTAACATCCTGGCTGCCGCTCGTTGGACCAGTTGGAACTTCCGAGCCGTTTTCAAGGGCAGCCCCACGTCGAGCGCATTACAGTAATCCAGTCTGGAGGTGACCAAGGCATGGACCACCCCGGCCAGATCAGCCTTCGCGAGTTTATTATTTATTATTTATTTATTTATTTACAACATTTATATCCCGCCTTTCTCACCCGAAGGGACTCAGGGCGGCGTACAAATTGGCAACAATTCAATGCCTACACATAATTAAAACAGCAATGAAAATCCAATAAAACAATTAAAACAATATAAAAATATAAAACATATGATTAAAAACCATTCCTCCAAAATCCTCATGCTGTAACTGTAAATCAGTCCGGGGTCGTTTTTACCATTTAATCTTCAAAAGCCTGGGCACATAGCCATGTTTTCAGGACTTTTCTAAAACTCAGAAGGGTTGGGGCGTGTCGTATTTCTCTGGGGAGGGTGTTCCACAGCCGGGGAGCCACCACCGAGAAGGCCCTGTCCCTCGTTCCCACCAGCCGTGCCTGTGAGGCAGGCGGGACCGAGAGCTGGGCCTCATCAGATGACCTTAGGGATCTTCCTGGCTCATAGGAGGAGATACGTTCGGACAAGTAGATTGGGCCAGAACCGTTTAGGGCTTTATAGGTCAAGACCAGCACTTTGAATTGGGCTCGGTAGCATATCGGCAGCCAGTGGAGCTGGCTTAACAAGGGAGTAGTATGCTCCCTGTAAGCTGCCCCAGTTATTAATCTGGCTGCCGCCCTTTGTACTAGTTGGAGCTTCTGGGCCGTCTTCAAAGGCAACCCCACGTAGAGAGCGTTGCAGTAGTCCAAACGAGCTGTAACCGGAGCGTGGACCACCGTGGCCAAGTCAGACCTCCCAAGGAACAGGCGCAGCTGGCGCACAAGTCTTAGTTGTGCGAAGGCTCCCCTGGCCACCACCGAGACCTGGGGTTCCAGGCTCAGCGATGAGTCCAGGATCACCCCCAGACTGCGAACCTGTGTCTTCAGGGGGAGTGCGACCCCGTCCAACACAGGCTGTAACCCTATTCCTTGTTCGGCCCTGCGACTGACCAGGAGGACCTCTGTCTTGTCTGGATTCAGTTTCAATTTGTTAGCCCTCATCCAGTCCGACACAGCGGCCAGACACCGTTGGTGCACGAGTCTCAATTGTGCGAAGGCCCTCCCAGACACCGCCAACGCCTGAGCCTCGAGCGTAAGCGATGAATCCAAGAGGACTCCCAGACTGCGGACCTGTGGCTTCAGGGGGAGTGTAACCCCGTCCAGCACAGGTTGCCACCCTATACTCCGTTCAGGTTTACGATCGACCAGGAGGACCTCTGTCTTGTCGGGATTGATCTTCAGCTTGTTCCTCCTCATCCAGATAGACACAGCGGCCAGGCACTCGTCCAGCACCCGAGAGGCCTCCTTGGAATTAGGTGGAAAAGAGTAGTAGAGTTGTGCGTCATCTGCATAGAGGTGACACCCAACTCCAAAACTCCGGATGACCTCTCCCAGTGGTTTCATGTAGATGTTAAAGAGCATGGGAGACAGAGTAGAACCTTGTGGAACCCCACAGCTCAAAGGCCAGGTCCGAGCAGGCATCTCCCAGCTTCACCATCTGGGATCGATCCTCCAGGAAGAATCAGAGCCACGACAAAACCGTGCCCCCGAGACCCATCCCAGAGAGTCATCCCAGAAGGATACCATGATCGATGGTATCGAAAGCCACTGAGATGTCCAAGAGAACCAACAGGGTCACACTCCCCCTGTCCAGCTCTCTACGGAGGTCATCCACCAAGGCGACCAAGGCTGTATCGGTGCCGTGACCAGGCCTGAAACCAGACTGTGACTGATCTAGGTAGTTGATGTCATCTAGAAAGCCCTGGAGCTGGGAGGCAACCACCCGCTCCAGCACCTTACCCAAGAAAGGGAGGTTGGAGATTGGCCTGAAATTGTTCAGCACCGTGGAGTCAAGGGAAACCTTTTTAAGGAGTGGACGAACCACGGCTTGTTTCAGATAAGATGGAAAACCCCCCTGCTCCAACGATGCATTAATGATCAACACAAACCAATCAACCAGCCCCTCCATGGCCAATTTAATTAGCCAAGACGGGCAAGGGTCCAGAGCCGACGTGGTTGCCCTCACAGCCCCAAGGACCTCCACCACGTGCTCAGGAAGAACAAGCCTAAAAGAATCCCACAAAATTGGACAAGCAGATGCCTCAGTCACCTCCCCTGGCACTGTGGTGAAATTGGAGTCGAGCTCAAGGCGTATCTGAGCGACTTTGTATGCAAAATAGTGTGCGAAATCGCGACACCGAGTTGCTGGGTCGTCAATTTCTAGTGTCCCTCAACATGCAAGCTCTCAGTTGTTATTAGGAAGGCCAGTTTTTTATTATTATTATTGAAGTCAATCATCTTTATTGTGGACTGGAAACTGAGGACCAGCTTAGGGAGCTGGGTCTGTTTTGTTTGGAGAAGAGAAGATAAAGAGGGGACATAAGAGTTCTGTTTTTGAGCTGGATGTTATATTTAAGATGAAGCCACCTATGACACAGAGCAGTGGATTCTAATTACAGACTTTGAATTGATCATGGCTGTCCCACATTGGACAAAAATGTCCAAATGGTTTTGTAGTTGTGATGCACAGAATAGGAAAGAACACTATTTTGCGCATTACACATGCAATTTGTTGAAGTGCATATACAACCCACTTGCATTGTGTTCCTTTAAAGTTATGGACTGTGGAGCACTTCTACACATGTCTGGAAAAAATGTGCGGGGGGCTCACAATTAGGGTCATTGAATGAGGAACCATATGTACTTGTGTACAAATTGACCTCACGTATAAGTCAAGAGTGGGTTTCGAGGCCCAAATTATGGATTTTTATATGACCTGTGGATAGGTTAAGGATCACTACAAAGAGAATTGAAAACACTAGTGCTGCCACTGCTGGCATTGTCCTGCCCAGACATTCCTACAGACCAGAAGTGGCAAACCTGCAGCAAGAGTAGTAGGAGAAACTGTTACTTTACGGTTCTTCAAGGACCACTCTACTCAGAGAAGAAAATAATTCCTTCCTTTAAAAAAATAAGAGTTAAGGTAGAATATTTACCTTGATTTTGGATAAGTTGACCCAGGTTTTCTGAGATGGTTTTTGACTAAAATTCTTAGACTTATACATGAGTAATTGAGTATGTGAGCCCCAGTGGTGAAGTGTGTTAAAGCACTGAGCTGCTGAACTTGCAGACCGAAAGGACCCAGGTTCAAATCCCGGGAGCAGAGTGAGCGCCCGCTGTTAGCTCCAGCTTCTGCCAACTTAGCAGTTCGAAAACATGCCAATGTGGGTAGATCAATAGGTACCGCTCCGGCAGGAAGGTAACAGCGCTCCATGCAGTAATGCCGGCCACATGACTTTGGAGGTGTCTACGGACAACACCATCTCTTCGTCTTATAAATGGAGATGAGCACCAACCCCCAGAGTCAGACATGACTGGACTTCACGTCAGGGGAAACCTTTACCTTTTAATTGAGTATATATAGGGTACATATAATAGATTTCACCCTCGGTGCTCAAAAAGTTCAGAATCTTGTAATAATCTCAAAGCTGAATTTATCACTCGGCAAAAATATTATGAGTGATGATGAATCCAGAGCAGTAACAGAGCCATAGGGGCATTTGAGGACCCTGTGGTGTTCCATCCATTCTATCATCCAGATAATGGTAAAGAAAGGCAGGAGGAAAGACTAAAGATTTATATTTGTTTTTCATGCAGCCATGTTCCAGCCCCCCTGTGAATAAGATCCCTTTTCTTCTTTAAAATAAAAATAGACCCCTTTTCTTCTTTCAACCCTGAAATGACTTTTATAAGTTGCCCCCCACAAAATGAGCAGGAAAGAAAATAACATTGAGAAGTCAAGCTGCATGGCTAATCCTAATATTTCTTTTCTTTTCTTTCTTCAACCCAAAGCAAATATAAAATATCCTACTGTTTCTCTGTGACAGGGCAGCTGTACTGTTGAGTTTTAACCAGTAAGTTCCTTTGAGAGTACATTATGAGACATAATGGCAAACACTAACAATAAAATGATTTCTGCAGCTGTTTTTTTAACCCTAAAAGAATGGCGTAGAGAGGAAACAGAAATCTGGAAAAGTCTCTTTTTTGAGTATGGCTTTCAGTCAGCATGACCATTGCCCATGCTTGGTTAGAGGATTCTGGAGGCTATAGTCCACTAGAGAATCTTTTCCTAGTACTGAGATGCAACTTTTTTTCAGGATTTTACTTTAATGATTTTATTGCCAACTCTCCTAAGCAAAACAGCCATTCAGTGCTTGGCAGGAGAAGTCCATGAGCTTCCAAACAATAACTAGAGACCAGGCGTGTTAAGGAAGAGGCTGGGATGTTCATTGCAGAAGACTTGTCCTTCAGAGAGGCCCCTTGACACTAGGGAGGACTGCCTTGGCACGTGTTCTTGTCTTCTTGTCCAACTGAGACCAGAGGTCATTGACAGCAGCAAATGAGAAAGAGGGAGGAGGAGAAGGATTAACCAATAAAGACGAAGTGACTTTAACAAAACAGATGCAAACAATGGGGATGCTGACTTTGGTTGTAGAGCACATATGAATCCCAAGGAAATATCAAAATGTGCAGTTTCATTTCAGAATGAGATGGGAGGGGGAGAAACTGAAGAAAGGCAATCTCAGGCTTAGGAGTCTTGTGAGTGTTGGTGTAGTAAATGAGCTTAGAAAAGTTACCTTTTTCAAGTACAACTCCCAGAAACCCGCAACCATTTCAAAAGCCAGCTAGACAATTCTGGGAGTTACAATTCAAAGCAATAACTATTTCACAGTTTCAATCAACTACAACTCAAAAATATGCAAGGAAAGAAATCACAGATTTTTCCAAGTGCTAACCAGTACACTAAGGACTTTATCACATTTAGTAAAGGATTCACTATGGATCGTGGCAAATCCATATGAACCTGGTTGGGGAAGTGGGGAACCCATCATCCCATGTCTTGCATTCTCCCTTACATCATCCCAACGGGGGAAACACTACCACCTAGTTTCCTCCCATTGTTGCCAATGCAACATGGGAAGCCTCCTGCATTGCTGTGTCATCATCACACGCTAGTTCCTCTTCACTTTTGCCATGTAGCCCTGCTGGAAGTAGATGCATGTCATGGTATGGGAGCCATGGGCTCCGTGGCAAAAACTGAAGAGGAACTGGCATATGATGGGCAATTTGGCTCATCAGATGAGGTGGTAAATGTGTAAGCATACCTTGCCATAGTGTCCCAACATTTCACAGATCCTCAGGCTCTCTCTGACACTTCTTTTGAGTTGTTCACAATTTTAAATAAGGGATGTCATTTTGCTACACCACTGTATATAATAGGACTTAACCACCCATGGATTTTAATATCCCATGGAGTAGAACCAAACTCCAGTGGATACCAAGGGCCTGTTGTATTTTTTCTGATTGAGATTATCCATTGAATTGTGTAGCATAATTAGAATCACAGAATCATAGAGTTGGAAGAGACCTTACGGGCCATCCAGTCCAACCCCCTGCCAAGAAGCAGGAAAATCACATTCAAAGCACCCCCGGCAGATGGCCATCCAGCCTCTGCTTAAAAGCCTCCACCACACTTTGGGGCAGAGAGTTCCAGTACCGAACAGCTCTCACAGTGAGGAAGTTTTTCCTAATGTTCAGGTGGAATCTCCTTTCCTGTAGTTTGAAGCCATTGTTCCGTATCCTAGTCTGCAGGGCAGCAGAAAACAAGCTTGCTCCCTCCTCCCTATGACTTCCCCTCTCAGCCTTCCCTTCTGCAGGCTAAACATGCGCAGTTCTTTAAGCCACTCCTCATAGGGCTTGTTCTCCAGACCCTTAATCATTTTAGTCGCCCTCCTCTGGACACTTTCCAGATTGTCAACATCTCCCTTCAATTGTGGTGGTCAGAATTGGACACAGTATTCCAAGTGTGGTTTGACCAAGGCAAATATCCACAATCAAAGTTGTGTCTTGTTTGTGCTGTGTTGAATGACAAAGTTGTAGTGCTGAATTCATACCTGACAGCACAACTGAATGGACAACCCAATGCACATGGCCACATCATGTGCATGACTATGTGTGAGCATGAAAATCTGCATGCACAGTGGCCCCATGTACATAACTATGCTTCTGCAAATGTGAACTGAGTGCAGATGTTCCAAATGGAACAAAAATGTCAAACTTTTATTTACATACACATAATGTACCAAGAGAATTTGGTAAGACATTTATTCCATATCTCTAAGGAGATATTAATGTTTGCTTATAAGAGAGGCACTAGCTCCACAGGAGAACAAGCCTACATATGCTATAAAATGTAAATCATATGAATATATAGACAGAATCTACATTTTCTCATTGAGGAAAACTTAATTGGCGCACGCCACAAAAGAAAATGCATTTTATAGGGTTTGCAAATGGCTCCCAAGATGTAGCTTTGAATCTTTTATATGACTTTTTCACTCAAGTATTTGTGCAAATAGGCTTTCCACATAATTGTGTAAATGCTCAGAGAAGACAATAGGATCCATAGAAGAAAATGTCTCAGTGCTGCTTTGTGCTGGAAAAAATGGATCAATGCAACATTGCTCAGCCTCTTAGAACAGATGGGAGTTGTTGGTTCACCTAAATTACTTACTTCTTTCTTAATGTCCTACCAGGAACTGTGAAGTTCCATGAAAAAGGATGAGCAGCAAACCTTTGGGTGTACAACCATCATTTCACTCTGAGTAGAAGTCCCATGTTTCCTACCATGTCATAAATGGTTGAGCTCTAGATACCCAAATAAAACAGAACAATAAAATCTAATGCTGGTTCCATGCAGAGCAGTTATCAATGCTCAAGCATCACTTTTGTATGGTATTCATGTTTATAAACTGCAAATCAATCCTACCGATCTTGATAGCCAACTGCTGCATTAAGCAAAGGTGGTCTATTTTCCTGGCAACCAGGGAACAGATTTAAAATAGCTGCACCCAGCGCTCTGAAGGAGATTGTCTAGTAGACCATTTTGAGGAAGTTCTGCCAAAAAAAGGGCAGGAGTTATATATGCTGTAATCATAGAAAAGTATGACCTCAGCCCTTATCGTTGTCTGAACGTGTATAGTGTCTGGTCTGGCACCGATCTGACAATGTTTACAGAAGGGGAAGGTCAAGAAGACAACTTTTAATCTTATATAGACAGATGTTAATTCTATCCCCAGTGAAACTATGCAAAGAGCAGCATTGTTTGATAGATACCATGCAGATTATAGTATTGCAATGCATTACACATCAGGCTGCCTGGGGGGACTTCCTCTGACCTTTTGTTCACAGTGTTGGTACTACAATATGAACTAAGGCTAGCTTCAGGGAACCTATCTCACTAGCACTGACACTTTGCCAAAAAGGGGGTGTGGTGGTAGATATAGATTCACTTAAAATACACGTACTGATATGTAGGTATGGATAAAAGTTTTAAAATAGTGACCACTTAAAAAGAAAATGTGTCTCATTATTATGAGGCAGAGGTTTTTAGTGAGACCCCTACTTACAATATTATCCATTACTGCGTTGGCTGGTGGGTCCTATGTCAGCAGAATGGTAAACCCATTATAGCTTTTAGTTCTTAGTTAAAGCAGGTACCCATTCCAAAAGAAGTGATTTACAACATTTGGTTTTTAACTCCTAGAATATATTGCACTTCAACTCCTAGATTCCCTGATAGTAACCATGCTACCTGCAGTGTCTGATGGTTAAAGTCAAATGCTTAAGAATAACCACAGTAGATCAACTAAAAGAACAGCTAGCTATTCCAGCCTTCAATTCACATGGTGGCTGTGCAGAAGTGTTGTGCTTTTGTATGGAATTGCTGTTAGTTTTGTGTAGTTTCATTCGTTTCATCTCATATTTGTATTTGTTCCCGCTAACGCAAATGTCTGTACGAACAGAATTTTCGTCTGGCTTACAAAAAAACAGAAAATTTTTGGACCATTGGCTGCAATGGGAAGGCTTCCAAGACTCACCCACCCCCCTTGGTTTTTTGACTAGAGAGGTAAAAATTGCCACACACGGAGGGCATTTCAACCCCTTTAGCCCACCAACTATTATAACTATTGTTATTATTATTATTATTATTATTATTATTATTATTATTATTAACACCCATTGGCACACATCAGCTGTCATGGGGAAGCACTCCTTTCTCAGACTCAGTTTAGGGTCCCAGAATAACTATTGATATTAATATTAATATTATTATTAAGACCCATTAGTACACATCATGGGGAAGCATTCGTCTCTCAGACTCAGCTTAGGGTCCCAGAATAACTATTGTTATTAATATTAATATTATTATTAGCACCCATTAGTACACATCAGATGTAATGGGGAAGCACTCCTCTCTCAGACTCAGTTTAGGGTCCCAAAATAACCATGGTTATTAATATTAATATCATTATTAACACCCATTGGTACACATCACCTGTAATGGGAAAGCAGCCCTCTGTCAGTACCTGCTTATGTTGCGGGGCCGAAATGAAATGAAAACGAAAGCAAGCACGATGACTGTGTGGCTTTCATTTTCATGTCACCTCTTGTTTCCAACTAAATTGTCGTCATTCGTTTTGTGTAGATGAACAGTCGAAAGGAAACGATAGCATGAAGGAAACAAAGGAAAAAATGTTGTGCACATCTCTACTGTGCCGTTGCCTCTGGAAAGCCCATAGGCAGGAAATGAGTGCAACAGTATCCTTTCTAAGAGGTGCCCAATGACTCTGGTACTGGAAGTGACATATAGACGTGACTGTAATCTGGACCAATTGATGAGAAGCTCTGAAATAGATCTTCAAAGAGAGGACAGCCTCTTCAGGTAGCACTGGTCAGTTTATCGATACCTAAAGAACTACTTTAATGGCCAGTCCTTTTTCAATAACAACATGTGCTAATTGATGGTCAACTGCTAGTATATATCTTTTAAAAAACCCAGTGCATGTTGACCTATATGATGAAAGGTCACCTTCAAAGGCATTCAACAGAAACTCTGGAGCTCTAGACAAGACTCACCAAAAGTTTGGATTATTAAGCATTAAAAAGGCAGTGGCAGGGCCTTCAGTAAAATGGGCTTTCATCACAACTGGAATAGAGGGACACCAAGGAGACACCCAATTGTTTGCACCATATCAACAGGGAAAGTTGTAGTGTCAAAAGAGCCAGCAGTAACTGCTTAGATGATAAATGTTAAGCAATTAACCACCTGGTGTTTTGAGGTGCAGTGGCCATCAATCTTCCACCAGCTGCTGAGCATTCTTTTATGGAAAGGTTCATTCTACCTGCTTCCCAATGTGATTGCACTCTTGGGTTTATTTGAATTCTTGACCCTTGGGCTGGCTGTAAGTATCTTTCCCTTTTGGCATTGGTTATCATGAGTGCTGACTTCTCATGACTAACACTGGGGTGGCAAAGACTTTGCGAGGTTCATTTCTACTGAACTCCCCAGATTACCCCTGCATGACCTATGCTGGCTTGACTTCCCTGTAACTGCTTCCCCCTATTGTAGCCTGTCTTTCCAGGTACTTGCTGTTTTAGACAACACTCTAGCCTCAAATTTGTGTGGTTTCCTTAGCAAGCCCAGGCTAGCAACTTGTAAACACCAAATTCTCCTCCTAGACAACTGTCTCAAATTATCTGTGGCGTATCTAGCTTCTTATTCAGAGATAGATCAGACAAAAGGGTCCATTTTCCCAATCTAGTTATGTCTCCTCCTACTTTTCTAGTTACCCTCTCCTCCTGCACTCTATATAATGTAGAGCCCCCTTCTACTCTGTCCTTATATTCCAGGATCTGATCCCAGGTTATCTGTTTTGAACTGGATTATATGAGTCTCCACTGCCAGATAATCTGAGATAAGAAGATAATCTGGGATCAGATCCTGGGATGTAGGGCAGTGTAGAAGGGGCCTGAGTCAAAATGCACTTCTAGTGAACAGAAATGGAATCCAGTGAGGTAAAACCAGAATTTGAAAAACTTTGTTGGACCACAAATGTTTCAATCTCTCAGCTAGCAAAACCAGTTGAAGTCCAGAGCTGACTTTGGAAAGGAAAAGCCTCACCAGTAATATTACAAGAGATTGCCCAGTAAATTGAATGAGCAAATGGCGATTGCTCTCCTGAAAACATAGCTTCTATTTGTGCAACATGATCATGGAAATAACACTGGAATATAAACCTACTCCTACAGTGATGCTTTGTGTGACTGGTTAGACAAAATAAGATCCTCCTCCTTGACCTGGGAATTTGTCCAAGCAATGTGTAGATGCATATACTTGTAGGTCAAGTTTCATTTTTGCAGTAATGGGCAGAAATCAAGAGGGTGTCTGTCAGTAACCCTTGGCTACCATAGCTTGTTGTATCAGGAAGCAGCCAAGACAGGTCCAAATTAATCTATAGCTGTCATCCAAAGTTCAAATGAAGAGAAAGAAGGAGAAGAAAAAAGGGAGAAAAATTTATGGCAGTTGACTTGAAGATTAACTCTGGTTTTAATCAGAGAAAATATAATTGCAAGGATCTCACTTATACTGTATAACTGTATCCCAATGGCAATCATCCTACAAATGCAGAGGTGAGAAGAGGGATTAGAAGATGAACATGAGTAAGATCCATGGGGAGCGGAGAGATTTCTCTTGCTCAGTATGTACATCAATGTGTGTACAAGCAGTTCCCGGGTTACAAACAAGATAGGTCTGTAGGTTTGTTCTTAAGGTGAATTTGTATGTAAGACAGAACAGATATATTTTTAAGTATAACTCAAACCCATTTTTAAATGTTTTGGATATCATAGGAAAGGGTTAACACCTCTATAACTTATATTTTATTACCTGTGTCCCTGTTTGGATTTCATCTCACTTTCTGTCCTTGTGGCAATTAAATTTTGAAAATTTTGAGTTGTTGTGGAAACATGGATTGGTGATAAAGCTTCAGCAGAGATATCTTTTCCCCAGGATAACTCTTATGTTCTCATCAGACAGGTAAATTTAGGTGGCAATGCAGGTTCTAATTTAATTTTGCGATGGGGCTGATCTAGAAGGGCTTTGTCACAAAATGAAAGAGGAAACGGTGTATGCTGCGGTGGCAGCAACATGAAAAGCTTCCCATCTTACATTGGGAATAGTGGGGGGAAGCTGGGAGGAGGATGCTTCCCCCCATGGGATAAGGTGGGGGGAAGCCAGGCAATGTGAGGTGTGGGGCAATGTTGTCTCACTTTCATTTGCAATTGGAAATCATATGTAAGTCAGATGTTTGAAACTCGGGGACTGCCTGTAAAGGATTTTCATTTCCCAAGGGAAAGTCTCTGCAAAGTCTGAGGTGGAAAAATGCAAATTAAACTCTTATTGGTTTCCCAAGAAATCATTGGATTTCCAGGAGCATTTAGTGGGTGCTGGCAACCCATAGGATTTGGGGGTATCAAGCAGGATTTCCTTGTTCTCAGCAGAAGAGGTTCCAAAAATGGGATGGGCCAATGCGGCTGCCGTGATGCTTGATTTGGGACCAGTGTTAGGATTAATGCTCTGGACTAACCCTAAACTAAGTTGTCAGTGTAGACATGCCCTTAGCCTAATATTTTAATGGCTACCCCATCCAAGCCATGCATTTTCAGTTATTTCTAATTGGAATGAAGAGGAGGTAGGCAGTTAGTCAATAGAAGAATTGCAATCACATGATTAATTTTCCTGTTTAGACCTGAAACAACTTATGGGTTCCCAAAGTATATGATTAATTTTTGGAGAGATCCTTTCTGAATGTGAACTAATGTGTGACTGTTAGATCACAACAAAATGCTTGTAAAGTTATATTTGTTAATGTCTTTAAACTGAAAAACAAAAAAGGCAAGCTGTCAGAGTGGTACACAACCTTGGGCAGACAAAATGATAGAATTCCTTCTACATTTACACCAACTTCGTAGCATAAGATGTCCAAATAGCAGTACGTGTGAAAAATATATTGGCGTCCTTGTGGATAACAAGTTAAACATGAGCCAACAATGTCATGCAGTGGCTAAAAAAGCCAATGGGATTTTGGCCTGCATAAATAGGAGTCTAATGTCTAGATCCAGGGAAGTCGTGTTACCCTCTATTCTGCCTTGGTCAGACCACACCTGGAATACTGTGTCCAATTCTGGGCACCACAATTAAAGTGAGATGTTGCCAAGCTGGAATGTGTCCAGAGGAGGGCGACTAAAATGATCAAAGGTCTGGGGAACAAGCCCTATGAGGAGTGGTTTAAAGAGTTGAGCATGTTTAACCTGTAGAAGAGAAGGCTGAGACGAGACATGATAGCCATGTATAAATATGTAAGGGGAAGGCATAGGGAGGAGGGTGCAGTCTTGTTTTCTGCTGCGCTGGAAACTAGGACGTGGAACAATGGCTCCAAATTACAGGAAAAGGAGATTCCACCTAAATATTAGGAAGAACTTGGATGGCGTGATTTTAATTGAATGCAATGTTTTAAATGTTAATATGTGTTAATTTTTAATGCAAATATTTTAAGCTTATGTTTTATATGTGTTTTTTAAGGCATTCAATAATTTCCATATGTAAGCCGCCTTGAGTCCCCTTCAGGGTAGAGAAAGGTGGGGTATAAATAGAGTAAATAAATAAATAAACAAACTGTGAGAGCTGTTCAGCAGTGGAACTCTCTGCCGCAGAGTGTGGTGGAGGCTACTTTTTTGGAGGCTTTTAAACAGAGGCTGGATGGCCATCTGTCAGGGGTGTTTTGTATGTGATTTTCTTGCTTTTTGGCAGAGGGTTCTATGATTCTATGAAATGCATTGGATTTGCCTTAAACCATGAGGTGTGTCAAGGAATAACAATAGACAAGGAAAAGTTCTCTTTCGTGGCTTTTATAATAACAGCTTTTGTTTCCTTCCAAGCTTGAGCCATAGATGTAATGACTAACTGCTCTGGTGAACATTGAAATTTAGCAAGAATACAAAACCTGATTGTTTTGCCCCATAATAATGGAAACAGCAAGTTCGATTATTCAACTGCCAACACGACTATTTGCCACCTATCAATACTGGCTCAAAATACATACTTGTCTCCAGAAGAATGTTAAATGGTGAAATATTGTGACATTGCTATGGATCCAAAAGGATATAAATTTGGGCATGTCATATCATGTTACTTTAAGTGCTCCCAAATTAAGAGGTATGGCAATGGCTTGTTCCCTCACAAAAATGTCAGATTCTTCAAAGAGCAATGTTCAGGGGCAAAGAACAGCTTGTCCTGGTAGCCATTGGATTTTGCTTATAAACTGAGTCAACCTGTATAATGGTTCATTAAAAACATGCTTAGCTCCTATTTCATATTCTCCTAGGACCGTATTGGCAAAGATTAGTCTCCTCTGGCCTTCCCTATTTTATTTACATATCATTATTTCATCAACAATATGCATCCATTATGTTGCCAACATTTCTCCTCTTCACTTCTCTCTTGTTTATTGGACGGTTGAACCTGGGTAAATGAAGGCATCCGGCCAAACCATCTGGCAATGATAAACAGTGTGTTACAGTAGAGGAAGATCAAGAAATTATATGGATATACAGTAATAGGGAGCGTATGTATACATCCTCCATCACTTTAGAATATCAGTGTTTTTGTTTTGTTTTCTGACATGTATATTCTGGGAGTTGACAGGATGGGGTCATGTTCAAGATGGATCATGCTCAATGCACTAGCTTTAAAAAAAACCCCTACCTAACATCTGTACTAAGCATTTATGTTTTTAGACCCTTCTTGGGAAGCCTTCCAACTCACAAACCAGCATGAAGTCCAACAAACACACCTAGAGAACACCAGCTTGGGGAAATCTGCTATAGAGATGAAGGATTAACCATTCTTATTTGCTTCTTTGTTCTTAGGCCTTTTTATAAAACCACAAAATTGGAACATGAGTGAATCACAACAAAGTGACTTTTTCTCTCTTTTTATCCTTTCAAAAGATAACAAAATTGTATTGTCAACCTCTTTCTTTTGGGCATCACTTTAACTGCATGGCTCAATGTTATGGAATCATAGGGGGCTGTGTATAGTGAGGCAACATTACTTATTTATGTATTTATTTCATTTATATACCACCTTTCTCATTGCTAGGGGGACTCAAAGCGGTATAACAACATGGTGAATGGCAAAGATTCAATGCCTCACAGCCACATAAAAGAAACATTACAAGTCTAAAATCAATACATATAACCATAAATTAGCCGATTAAAAACTATATAAATCATCAGACAACCATAAAACATCAAAACATTTAACATTAAGGCATTTAAAACATTGCATCGATCCCGTGGTTTTCTATAGCTGCTTACATATTGCAATCATTCATCAAATGCCTGGTTGCACAGCCTAGTTTTAATCTGTTTTCTGAATGCCAGGAAGGAGAGGGCCGATCTAATCTCTTTCAGGAGGGAGTTCCACAGCCGAGAGGGCCCTGTTTCTCGTCCCCACCAATTGCATCTGTGAAGGTGGTGGGACCAAGAGCAGGACCTCCCCGGCTGATCTTAACACGTTAACTGGTTCATAAAGGGAGATGTGTTCGGATAGGTAACCTGGGCTGGAATCATTTAGGGCAGTGGTTCTCAACCTGGGGTCCCCAGATGTTTTTGGACTACAACTCCCAGAAATCCCAGCCAGTTTACCAGTTTCTGGGAGTTGAAGGCCAAAAACATCTGGGGACCCAAGGGTTGAGAACCACTGATTTAGGGCTTTATAGGCTAAAGGAAGCACGTTCAATTGTGCTCGGTAGCAGGCTGGCAGCCAGTAGAGGTGGTGCAACAGGGGGGTTGTGTGCTTCCTGTATGCTGCTCCAGTAAGGAACCTTTCAGCAAGGAACCATCACTCTTTGGCAAAGGCTAATAGGCTTGTAAAACCATAAATCCTGTGAGTACCGTAGCATTGAGCCATGGTACTTAAAGTGGCATCAAACTGCATTTACAGTGTAAATGTGCTTGTAAATACCAAAATCCCCCAAAAACTTTGAACCTCTGAATCTATGAAATTCTAACATCAGAATGAATGGAAGAGTTTTAGTTCTCTAACCAGAATTAGTTGAGGACATTATCATATAAAGTAGAATATATCGCTGAACCTATTACTGTATGAAATAGGTTAACCACATTTATCCAAACCTCATGTGGAGGTAGAAATATTGAAAACTGAGGCTAGAAGATGACATTTTTAGTGTCTTAGACAGACATTTCAAAATACATTCTTTCCTTCATCCACTTACTAACACAGGATATATCTTCAGCATGGATGGATGTTGTGTACTGCAAATAATCTTAGCCCCAGTCAGCATAGCTACTGATGAGGGATGATGGGAGTTATGATCCATATCTAGAGAGTCAATCTTTCCCCAGTCATAAGTTATGGAAAAGGTCAAGAAAAAAAAAGAGAAGAAAACTTTGACTGGTCTGAGTCAGTAATTTTTTTGGGGGGGGGGAGTCATTGCAGAATTTGAATTCTTTATCAACTTTGTTCAAGAACTAGACTTCTCCACAGACCTTTTAATGGTGCAGTGGTCCCAAAATCACTTTATGAGTCAGTGGAGAAATCTGGCGAGAGGAGTTAACAGAGAAATGTTCCATGATGTCCCTATAGCCAGATGCACAGCATTTGTATTCCCTAGGACCTTCTAAATAAGCAATTGAAATATGCCTTCTTGTTGTGTGTTCCATTATGGGAACACATCGGATGTTTCCTTGTTATGTTGACACTCTTTATCAGACAGTAAATTGGTGCTTTTCAGAAGGAGCTGCAGAAGATAAAATATAAGTTTTGAAAGACAAGGGGAAAAATATAGTTCCATCTGTGAAGTTTGTCACCTCTCTTGATCCAGGATCTCAGCCAAAATGCATAAGAGCATTACAAACATTTTCACACATCATTCAAAAGCTACTCAAACAAGGCTCCCTGCATGATGTGGAAAGTATTGCTCCAGATTACACAGAGGGTTTGCACAGATACAGGCAATTAGTTTCTTTAGTAGTAGAGTGAAGACAGCACTTTGTCTCTTCCCACATATATATTTCCCCTTGTAACACTCATAGGTTTCTCTCTATCACCAACCTACTTACTCATCCATCCTCCCATGGAGGTCTCCAGTATTCCTTCTCCATTTTCCTGCACCTATTTCCACCCTTGCTCTCTGCTAAACACTTTCCACTTCCTCTCTAGCATTTACTCTTTTAGAAATATTTGTCAGCTGCTGTCATGTCCACACCTCGAATATTATGCAGCCAAAAAGTTGATTTTCTCCAGCCTTACACTTCAGGTTTTAAGGCATTTTATGAGGGGTGTTCAGTTCGACCCTTTCTTTCTACTGTTGAGAATTCAGAGTGCAATGTTCCAGGTGCAGCCACAGCTCAGCTGCACGAGGAGAGATTGGAAGAGGTCCTGGGAAAAAGAGAGTGGGAGATGGCTGTCTACGTCCAGAAAAGATAATCAATGTGGAGAAGGACACTCCCAGATGAATTTTACGACCCATTGCTATTAAACTATTATATCAAATGGAAACAAAATGCTTTTGACTCTTATACAGAGCAAGAGAAGACCCACCTTGTCTGACATACTGGAATTGGGGTCAGGTTGAACTTTTGCACCTATGAATACTCATTTTGAATTGGGAAAGAGGTTGAAGAAGAAGAATAGTGAAGTCACTTGTATGATTCTGTGAAGGGTTTTAAAATCCAAATTCTTGGTATGTGTCAGAAACTTTTAGGAAATTCTGTTTTGTGTGTGTGTGTGTGTGTGTGTGTGTGTGTGTGTGTGTGCCAGGAATGATTTGATACACTGCAAGTTGTTTCTAGTGTGAGAGAATTGCAAGGACATTGCTCAGTGGATGTTTTGATGTTTTTTACCATCCTTGTGGGAAGCTTTCTCATGTCCCCACATGGAGCTGGAGCTGACAGAGAGAGCTTATTCGCACTCTCCCTGGATTGGATTCCAACCGGCAACCTTCAAGTCAGCAACCCAACCTTCAAGTCAGCAGTCTTGCTGGCACGAGGGTTTAACCCATTGCACTACTGGGGGCTGCTAAATTCTGCTAAATGGTAGCTTATCATCATGGGTTTCTCAGAATGCTATCTCAAAATGGCTTCTTCCAAGAGTTATTTTGAGGGGTAGGGAAATGGTGATCATGGGCTTATAATAACAGTAATAAGCACTATCAGGCTGCGTATTTTGAAAAAATCTAACCTGTCAGATACCAGTATAGTAAGACCCCAATATTCTTAGGACTGGTACCTGTGGTTTCATTTATCCACATGCAACAAACATGTCCTCAAATGAAAAAAAACACACTTATTTTCTTTTTCAATTATTCTCAAAATGCACAATAGACCATGGTGTACATCCCAGTGGGAGAACAATGATGTGTCTGTCACCCACCTTTCTACCCTGAAGAACTTGGGGAGGGGGGGCATACAGACTACTGAAAATTGGGGGTGGGAGAAAAAGCAAAACCGAATGTTGCTGGAAGCCCACTTTTAGATTTGAAAAATTGTTATGATAGGTTTGCCATAGGATCACCATATGACTCAAATGCTCACAATGACAAATGACATGGTGTGATTGGCTTTTAGGCTCTTGCATGAAAAAATATGCAAAAGTGCAGGATAGTGACAGTGCAACACTAACTTGCCAGCACAGTAGCATTCCCTTATTTTTTGCTGGCAAGTAGTAAGCAAAAGCTGATGGGAGAAATGTGTTAAATGGCTGGGCTTCCTCTGATTTATGATTCTTGTCTCCCCTATCAATTCAGTCCAGAAGTAGATGTGCTGTACAAAGGACAGTTCTGGATCAACAGCCCAACATACTATAGTAATAGCGAGTACAGCAGGAATGGGAATACTAAAAAGTTTCAAATCTTGCTGTATTGTAAATCCCACTCTAGAATGTCTTCTCTTTCCTTTGGTTTGCTGTGACTTGCAGTTGATAACACCTGGAGAAGTCCCATCATTCTAATTCCTGAAATGTAACAGCAGTAGGGTGTAAGAGGCTCACACTCTGCTGTTGTGAATTGTGAATTGTGGGACAAATTGGTTTAGAATCAGAATGGTATGGGGGAGAGGAAGGGGGATAGTACTGAGACACAATAGTTTTCTTTAGCCAGTCCCTGAACCTCCAAATTGAAAACTTTGCGCCCGGGCTGTGGCGCAGGCTGGTGAGCAGCCAGTTGCAGCCAGCTGCAACAAATCACTCTGACCGAGAGGTCATGAGTTCGAGGCCCACTCGGAGCCTATGTTTGTCTTGTCTTTGTTCTATGTTAAAGGCATCGAATGTTTGCCTTATATGTGTAATGTGATCCGCCCTGAGTCCCCTTCGGGGTGAGAAGGGTGGAATATAAATACTGTAAATAAATAAATAAATAAAATAAAATAAACCATATTAACAAAAACAATTCCAGCAATCCCAATTGGGATCAGGCTTTTAATAAAGATAATAGATCCACAGCAAAAATACTTTGCATTACAACAAGGGCAGATCACAATCGCAGGGTATCGCTGGGAGAATCAGTCCCCACATATCTTGCAATCAGCACTGTGAGAATCATAGCTGAAGACAGAACAGAAAAGCCCAAGGGAGGTACAAAATGTCTTCATCCTTGCTGATGGGGCTGCAAGCTTGAAAATGTTGTAAAACTTCATCCTACTTTGAGGATGGCCAAGTAGTTCAAAAGCCAATGAGAAGCCAGGGGATGGCAATGACAGTAGTTGTAAATATTCTGATTGTTCATGCTAATCAAACAAGCCCTACAAGTCCTGGCTCCACTCCCTCATGGTTCTTCAGATATTTTGGAGCTTCTTACTACTTATGCTGGTCAGCTATCTGGGAAAAGACATCCCAAATGTCTCAAAGACCAAAGATTGAAGCTGGATAATGAAGTGCATTATATGAGTCTACACTAACCTTATGATAGTGTAGATCCAGCCTCAGAATAACTGCCGTATATGACTCACATTCTTTGTTTTCTCCATTGTCATCTACTACAGTGGTTCTCAACCTGTGGGTCCCCAGCTGTTTTGGCCTGTAACTCCCAGAAATCTCAGCCAGTTTACCATCTGTTAGGATTTCTGGGAGTTGAAGGCCAAAACATCTGGGGACCCACAGGTTGAGAACCACTGATCTACTACAACCACATTGATTCTTGGCCTTTGGTCCTCCAGATGTTTTGGACTTTTTTCCTAGAAGATCAGTTCAATATTATTACTGTATATGCATGTATTTAACTTAGTTTCTGTGGGATCACTACTTGTGTATATGTGTGTTAGGGAAACATACTCCCTGAATGGGGTATATTTGGGAAATGTTTGTAATGTCTTTTGGGGACTTCCTGAGAGCCTACTATGAAGATGCACGAGTTTAATGCAAGGAATTTTATGTGAGTTTTGTTGCTGGAAGTTTTATTGTGTTTCTTTTTGACTCTGCTACCTAAGAGTAATTTTTTTATTTTTCTTCCATTTTCCTGACTTGTTTTTCTTTTGCTCATTGTGGATACAACAAAGGGCTGGATAAGTCTGGACAAGACTGCACACAGTTTGTTTTTCAACAAACCCATAACAAATATGATTAAAGCTGAGGAATTTCAAGGTTTTTATCTGCTAGTATTGAGCCATAGTTACCTTAAAAACACTTTTGGGAGCCCTATGCCTCAGAGGAAATATGAGGTGTTGCAATAGAAAGGGCATAGAAGAAAGAAAAAGCTGAACCTTCCCCTGTTGATACAATGAAAACCTTAAAGTCAAATGGACGCACTACTACTTTGCTCTGAGCACACAAGGGCGCACCTGCACTATGGAATCACTGCAGTTTGACCCCACTTTAACTGTCACAACTCAATTCTATGCAATTCTGGGAGTTGCAGCTTTATACGGTCGTTAGCTTTCTCTTCCAAAGAGTGCTGGTACCTCACCAAACTACAAAGTGCAGGATTCCATAGCCCTGAGCTATGGCTGTTTCTTTAGTGTAGAGATACAGCAACACAAGATCCATAAACTACAATGTCTGATCTACCTTTCCATTGGCCTGCGACCAAATCACTGCAGCTATCCCAGAGCTTGGCTTTTGGCTATTTAATTTGTTTGATTTGGAAAACTTAAAACATAACAAAGTTTAAAAAAAAAAGAATTTCAAAGGCCTGGACCATTTTGAGCCAACTGGAGTAGAGCTGGACCATTGCTTCATTTAGCTGCAAAAGTTATAAAACAGAAACTACTCTATTGTGGCTTCTTATTTAGAAAAATGACATCCTTGGGTCCTTGATGTTCCAGATAAGGAAACAGCCTGATTGTATATGCAACAGGAAAATGATTAGTACTACTTTTTTAAGAAAGGAGAAGAATCTGCAAATGTGCTGAGCATCTATTGACAGTATCTGCAGTATCTGAGACCCATTTGAACTTCTAAAGGGCTTTTAAAGTTAATAAGAATTCAGATTAAAGGCTTGCGCTTGCAATATTACCCGGGCCTACTGTCTGATTCCAGCAGGCAAGAAGCCATGGAGCTTGAAAACATGAAAGCAATGAACAATGTTTGAGTCTTTATGTTGCAAAGAAACTTACTGTGCGGCAGGGTGCTTGAAGCGCTTGGAAACGCAAGGCGACAAGCATGAAAAGTGCAGGATTTCCTACCCGTTCTTTGCTTTAGTAATGGAAAATTATTGCTGAAGGGAAATGATAAAATCCAGCTGCCACCTTTGTCTAGTTCCCAGAGACTGAGCTTGATGGTGGTACACTCTTTCTAAGAAAAAGGCCCCAGCTGTCACCTGGTGCCTGAAATATGGTTTTTAAAAAGTAATTAGTTACCATTATAGGATTGCAGAGGATGCAAAGTAGTGAATTGTCATAGTTTCCCTCTCAAAAGTAAACCTTTGGTTTACATTGTTGTTGTTTAGAACAAGCAATGTTTTCAAATGCTACTTTGTGGGTTGCAACTTGTCTAATTCTACCATCATTTTAGGTGGAATATTCAGGGAGGCCAGACTTGTACATCCTGATGACTCCAGTTAAATTTTGATTTTACCCCTAGATCTGGATTAAATGTGAGCCAGTATGGTGTAGATGTTTTTAGTGCTGGGCTAGAATTCTAGGAAACAACAGTTTGAATGTTACATGATTTCAGCTGCACAATTTGATGTCCCGGCGTTCCCAAACTCCAAGGGTTCAAATCGCAAACAGGATGAAGGAAAGGATCCGAGGTTTATTCACTTTGACCAAGAGTGGATATTGTTGAGAAAGCACTCCCAAATCAGACATAAAGGCAATGGATACATACAGAGATACAATTATAGAGACTTGACAGTGACTCCAGAGTAGTTGACCAACGTTCAGGCCACTATACCATGCTGGCCCTGCCCTCTTTAAATCCTTTAAGAGCTGTCATCTTAAAAAGACAGACTCCTGCTCTTTCAAGAGTAGAAATAAAATTAACAAGCTCAAGATTCAACAGATTGGAACAAATTCGCCTAAGCTATGAGTTCAATTCACAATTTCTTATAACTATAAAGTGGAACATACCAGAAGACAAAGCTTAGACTTTTGGATTCTCATTCCACCAATCGTTTCGTTCTTCTGGTGTTGAAGAGAATGAAAGTCTTATAGATGTTGAAGGGCCATGAATCACCCAGTTCATTTCGACCCGCCACCTTGGTGGCCCTGTCTTTTCCACCGCTACAGAAACCAGGTGTTACTAGAAAATTTCCAAACAAGTTTATATTCATGCTAACATACAGAACAATTGACTCAAGAGCTGCACTCTCTAAAAATATGTGTGTTAGGGGAAATATATATTCAAGTTAATCATGTAGTCAGTCATGGGGGCTAAATCCTTCCCCATGTGAATTTGTGTATTTCCCACTCTGAACTAGAAAACTGCTGAAAAATCCATTGGCTCTAGTCCTCTTCCTATACTATGGCATGTTTACCCATATAAGGTTAATTTTTTAATATTGCTGTTACCTGTACCTTTCATCTCTGTTAGATTTTTTTTACAGTATGCTTATTTGTTAGCATGAAAGACTTCCTTAGAACTTAGTTCCTCTTTGGTGTCCTTGACCATTAAAAATGACAACCAGGTGACCAATCCAACAATCTTTTCAGTGGTGGCAAAGCAGATCCAGGACAATTTCACCAAGGAGGTCTGTCTGGTTCCATTGCTGCTCTTTTGGGGATAGAAAGTAAAGATAGTTTTATTCTAGAAACTTTTTGGGGAGTATTTCCCTTTAGGAGAAAGCTAATAGGAAGAAAAGCAACTCCATTTGAAATGTAGAGCTGGAGTTCTGTTCTGCTAAAAAGCCAACTAAAAGAATCCTAGAGCAAATCAAACCTGAACTCACCCTAGAAGCCATGACATCTAAACTAAGGCTGTTGTACTTTGGCCATATCATGAGAAGACATGACTCACTAGAAAAGGCAACAATGCTTGGTAAGTTAGAAGGAAAAGAAAAATATGCCATTTCAGATGGAGACACTAATAAGAAAGTCACTGCTCTGATTCTGCAAGACCTGAGCAGCACTGTTGAGGATAGGTTGACTTGGAGATATCTCATTCATGGGTGTCCATAAGCTGAAGTTGGCTTAATAGTGGTTAACAACAATAATAACCCGCAAGTGTCAAAATGACCCGATCAACTTAATAGGAGATTCAAAAAAAGCCGGATTGTGTAATGTTTTTTGTTTGCAAATGTTGCCTGGAAAGAGAACAGTGCATATGTTGCTTAGTCAGTTCACTTTAAATTTTTAGACTGATTTTCTTGTTGAAAGGGATCGAGATTCCCCACGTTCTTCTTGATCTAGTGTATGCTTTCTCCCCTTTCTCTCTCTTCATCTCAGCTTCTATTTGGTGCATGCAGAAGCCTCAAGCACATAAACACATCCAAAACAATCCATACAAACCTACGACACACTGATCTCTTTGGGAATAAGTCTCTTATGGCTTTAGCAATACTTTTGCATCTGAGGTTTCCAACTGTTTGAATTCTTTGGCAGCTGGACTGTCCAGTGGCTCAGTTTCTGACTCACTCTTTATTAGGACTGTAATGATATCCACATGTCTAGTAACGTTGGAAAGGATGAAGGGGATTGAACAGAACAATATTTCAGCGGATTCTGTCATTGACTCTTAGCTTGAAGATCTGGCAAACAATCCTGATCTCCTCTAGAAGTTTTCTTCCTGGCATAATTACTTTACTTCTTCAGTTATTCCTCCAGCAGTTGTAAAAAATGCATATCAGCATCTTTCATGCCACAAAAGCAGCACAGAGCAGAGAAATAGTGCACTGAAAATAATGGTGGTGCCTGTAGCTAGTTCCATGTAGTCCTAAGGGTACATGGATAATATATTGCTGGATTTACTGTAGAAAAAGAAAATCACAAATTATAATGAAGCCTATTGAAATGAACCATTTCCATTGTAAATTACATGACAATCTTGCTGGGGACCTAGAAAATGTCAAAGAAATGTCCTCTAGGATTTTGTAGTCCTCCAGCATGACTCTATGGCAACTTCTAGTAAAACTATACTATAAAATCACAGTAGAGAATACTGAAAATGCTTAGCAAGAACATAGGAATTTTTTTGCTTGTTTCACTCATAGAAAAACAAATCATTTCAGAAATTTTCTCTCTACTGTTTGGCACATATCATCATCATCATCACCACCACCACCATCACCATTTAGATTTGATAATGTTTTTGTAAACCAAAACCAATTTGAGCAAAAAAAATGGGTTTCTTTAAGAGCCTATAGGTTTTGCAAAAACATCAGTTTTGGGTACAAAACTGCATGTTTTACAAATTACAAACCTCTGAAGATGCCAGCCACAGATGCAGACAAAACATCAGAAGAGAATGCTACTGGAACATGGCCATACGGCCTGAAAAACTCACAGGAACCCAATTACAAACATTTCTGTGGAAATTACAAAATTATTTTTGTAAGTGAATTTTTCACACAAAATTTTGAAATGTGAAAATTACATAGTGGTTGGTTGCCAATTTTCTAAGTTGTAAGAAAACCTTTTTTGGTCAAGTTGAAAAAAATTGTAGGTTCTCTAATCACAGCTACAACTACAGCATTAGTGAGAGTGTTGTGAGTCAATACTTGTGCAAATTCCATTAATTCAATGGATCTAGTCTAGCTCGGATTAACAATTGGATTTATGAGCTTGTTTTAGAATTCTAAAAGTTTATGTATGTGTTATGTATTTCTGTGGGTATCTGTATCCACAGACTATCTTACCTTGCAGAATTCTTTGGAAGATAAAATGAGGAAGAAAGCAAGGTGCGCCAATTAAGGGAAGTCGAAACATAACTAATAAATAAATAAATGTACATGAACCTGCCTAATCAGTAGGTTTATCCAATCTGGTGCCATCCCTATGGGTTGAATGACATCTGCCATGATCTGTGAGCTGGCTGGTCAGTTATGAGAACTGTAGTCTGTCTGAAAGGTCCGAGACAGTTGTGAGGAAGGTTCACAGCAGATCTGACAACAACTGAGAAAAGTTACTGTTAGGGCTATAACACACAAAATTACTGTGCTACCATCTCTGGTGAACTACAGCTCTGAGGTTTGGAGTTCATAAAGATAACTTTCCTAAGCACTGAATGGAACTATCACTGACAGTGATAAAATTTAAACATCTGTTGTGACATGGTGAACAATATTACTGCAAAGTAGAAAACAAGAGTTTTGCAAACAGTTTTTAAGAGGGAGAACAATGTTGTAAAGAAATATTTATTCCAAATAACTGGAGCCAAATGTTGTTGGCTCAGAGTCAAGACAAATGAAACCTGAATATGTTTTCCCAACTTGGTAGTTGTAAAACTTACATCTTTAGTACTGGCAGTGAAATGTACTGCTGGGGGGGAATATTAAATACTTAATGTTTATTGTATTTATGAACTAGCAAAAGATCTACCATCATGCTGGGTGGTGTATGCAGGGAAGGGAGAACTATACCTTCTGGTGACTCCTGTTCAATTGTCTTATGTTTCTACATCTGGAATGAGAAGCCATGGGCAAGTCGCACTCTTATCCCCTCAGAAGAAGGCAAAGGCAAGGCAACCCCCTTTTGAGTAAATTGTGCCCTTCCAAACCCCTATGATAGGATTACCTTAGGGTCACTATAAGTAGCAAATAAATTGAAGTCACACTACAACAACAATGCAGATTCACAATTTCTAGTGGCCATGCCTGTGGTTAAGCACCTATCTTTTTACAAAATATCACCATGCATAATGCATCGTCCCTTTACATGCATGAAGCATAAAGCATTACTTTGAATAGCTGGTATATTATTATGGCACAGCATGGTGTAATGTCCTGTAAATGTAATGTGAAAATACATAGTCACCATATTTGGTTGTACATAACAATTGTATCAAACTTCCAAAGAAGCATGGTGGGACTTAATCATAAGATCCTGACAGTATGTAGCCACTATACCATGTTATAATGTCCAAAGTCAGGATGATCTGTTTCTTCCAGTTTCTATGTATAGTTTTGGAAGCAGTACAGTGAGGAAATCTGATAAGAAAAAATTCAACTCATTTGAAATACGGTGCTGGGAGAGAGGTCTATGCATATCATGGACAAATTAATGTGCCCATGAGAAAATCAAGACTGAACTTTCCCTAAAAGCTAAGATGATAGAAACCAGACTGTTGTACTTTGGACATATCATGAGAAGATATGAATAATTAGAAAAGACAAAAATGATTAGTAAATCTGAAGGCAGTAGGAAGAGAGGAAGATCACATTCTAGGTGGATAGATTTTGTCAAGGAAGCCACGGATGCCTTGAGACTGCAAAAGCTGAGCTGCTAAGGATAGGACAACCTGAAGGTCTCTCATTCATGGGGTCACTAATGTCCTTATCACACAGGGAACTCCCCCCTGTGCTGTTTCACCAGTCTCTGTGGCAAAACAGCGGGGATGAGGGGCAATTCTGTCACCCTATGCACTGCTCTGTCATGGTGATGCTTTCCCCATCACACAGAAGAAGCATTGCCGAAGTGGCACAGATCCGTGCTGGCTCCATTGGAGTCAGCACAACACAGGAAGGCTCATACAACGCTTCCATTCCAGTTGTGGGCGGAGCCTCCACTGGAAGTCTAGCAATGTCGTTTGATGGGCAGCCTGCCCATCTGTCACTGGACTAGTGGGAAAGCACCCTAGGATGCCAAAAAAGCCCTGTGTGATGAGGTTATGTGAGTGAAAGTCAACTTTATGGCAATGAATAACAACAGGCAATGAACAACTCCACTTTACCAACTTTGATCCAAATTCAGCAGTTTTGCATCAGACAAAAATGTCCAGCCATTTCCATAGAGGAACTTATGCATGCATAGACAGCAACAGAATTCTAGGCAATAAAATCCCCATTAAATCATGACATCAGGAATATTTACATAGTGAGCATTTTTGCTCAATAGCTGTTTGTCCTGACATGAGAAATACATTAACTGAGCCATAAAACTGAAGCCATTGAAGACAAGTCATAAGAAAAAGACGGGAAAGAGAAGGAGCAGTAGAAGAGAAACAGCATATCAGCTGCTAGAGAAATACTTCCCTTTACATCTGTTTTTCTGTGCCAGGAAACACAAGTAGCAATGAAATCACAAGACATAAAAAAGCAAATGAGTTTTTGCTTTATTCTCTTTCATTTTGACAAGGGACCAAAATAAATCTCCACTTGGTATATGGTTTTGCTTTGATAAATCCAGTAAGTGCATGAGTGTAAGTATGTGCACGTAGAAATAAACACACCCGCACGGATGCATGGGAAACGCTTTTAGTGCTTTCTTAAACTTGGCAGCAATTGTCTTTTAAATGGGTAGGCTTTTAAATCATCCCTCTCATTGGCTGGAGAAAGAAGACATTTAAGGATTTCCCAGAAAGCAAATGCTGTAGGTCGTGTCACTTGACTCTTCCAAAGAATCCACACATCCAACCAGACCACAAGCCTAAAGTGGTGTCGTCCTTTTGACAAGTTCCTAGTTTTCCAAAGGAATGGGGGCAAGGGGAAGGTAAGTGGGTGGCCAAAAGAAACATCCCATTCATCAGCACCTATTACGGAGTGATAGCCAATCCCAACCCAATTTTGGAAGCCTTGTTGGTACCCTCTGACACAGAAATGATTTGGACATTTATGACCTTGGATTGCATTCAAGGATGTAAAAGACACCAGTCTTTTCAACGCAGCAGGAAAAGTCAGACTGAATGACAGAAGTGACAAAGAACTTGAAAAGCCATCTTTGATGTGACACAATAAGGAAATTATTGTGTTTGCTACATTTAGGGTTATACCATTATCAACGTCATGGCTCAAACCTTTTATTTTACGATAGGATTTCCACACAGTCTTATTTAGTGCTGAAATCTCTGTCATATGGATGTGAACCCTGGTGCTTTCATCGTATAATGATTTAAAATTTCCATCTTTATCAGGCTTACATTTTTACTATTGATTAGCAGTATTAATGTGTGAATATGGTAGGGTTAATTTGATCAGGCTGTATCTCCATATAGCAGCTTGACACCACATTAACTGCTGTGGCTCAATGCTATGGGTGTCTGGCCTTTGTAGTCGTCTAAAATATTTACCTTTCTTTGTCAGAGATCTCTAGTGCCACAACAAACTACATATCCCAGAATTCCATAGGATAGAGCCATGGCACTTAAAGTGGTGTCAAACTACTATAATTCTGCAGTGTGGATGGTCTGTCTTCTAATTTTCTTGCCCTGTTCCAACTTGGACCTACAGCAAGCTGTGAGCCTTTCCTGCTACTGCACAGAAATATTATGCATATTTAAAGGCATTTTTTTCATAAGGGGTGCATTTCTTGTATCCATTTTCTAATTGATTAAGGTATATTTGCACAGATTTTCCCCATGCACTACTTAAAATATGCAGTCATTTTAATGTATTTGTTTTTACAGACGGGGAAGGGTATCAGACCACAAATTGCCTTTGGATGCAGTTTCCACTGCAGGAAGTCCAGACTGAGCAACTCTCAGCCAGCTCTATTTAGCACCTAGCATAATAAGGGGCAAGGGCTGCATTTCCTGGCCATGTTGGCTGGAGGATTTTGATATTCAATGATTCTAATATTTAGAAGAGCTAATAACATCCTAACTAATAACAATCTCTTATCTGATGGTAGGATAAGTAGGAATTGCCAAAGGTTTGGCAATTCCTACTTATCCTGCCATCAGAAATGGAGAGGGAGAATTTTCAGCAGAGGCAAAGATGGTTTGAGCAGTAGCAGCTATAAAAATGTTGATGTATCAAAAGAGACCCTCATGCATTAACAGCACCAAGGATAAATTCATGGTGGTCTGGAATTCATCTATTGTGTCTGTCAAAAGAAAAAAAACCCTTCACCTTATGGGCACCTACTTCACAAATGAACTTCTGGCAAAGCAAGTTTTGTTATATTTGTAGATTATATTGATGCCTGATAGTTCTTTCCTATTTTGTATGTTTCAGAGTTGTCTAGTAGGTAAATCCATTGTGTATTGCAACTTATTAATCATGGTGTGTTTAGTATTATAATAAATGAAAATATTTTAAAAACAGAACCCAGAAAGCTCTGTTCAGAATATTTCATTAGTGTATATTACTACAAACCATATATTTATGAGTCTAAACACTGTAAAGCTGTCACTTTAATTGACATGACTGCATCCTATGTAATGCTAAAATTTGGAGTTTGGTGAGACATAGAGCTCTCTGGTTGAACATTCTAAATATTCCACAAAATTACAGATTCCAGAACCCCGTTGGCTGGAGCACTGGTAGTTAAGTGGTATTAAAATGCTATAATTGTGTAGTATTAAAGAGACAGCAGGGAAAACCAGAGGAAAGGGGTGAGTGTAAGCACCAGATCCCATCTGATCTAGTAAACTCAAGATCAGACTGGTTTATACTTGGATGGGATGTACAATGATTACATATCAGAGGAAGTAATAGGCAAAGTCATATCTGAGTATTCATTACCAAAGAAAGCTTTATGAAATTCATGGGGTCACCTAAGTTCACAGGTGATGTAAAGGCTGTTAAACTTTTATTCACAAGCATTGATTGCTGCTAAGAGATTGTTTGCCCCTATGATTGCTTTTCACTGCTCTTTTATACAATCTATGGAAAGGAAAGTGCCAACGACTTCACCTAAAAATGTACATGCTCATACATATACACAAATTCACATTTGAATTTCTTCACAGTCTCCTTTATTTGGCACATCTACACTGACCATTTAGTTTAGTGTGAAACCAGCAGAGAAGGAAGTGATCTCACTCTGCAGATGATTACATGTCTTGGAACCAGTTTGAGGCCTGGGCGGGCAGTACTTATGTACACTGCAGAGGCTGGTTCCAGCATCCACAGTATCCATGGTTTCATGGCTGTGGAGGAATCTGGGTTCTTTCCACTTTAACCCTCCACATGACACATGTGCAGGTTGCCAGTTCCCATCCCTTAATCGGTTTCATCATGCAATGTGATTTACTCTTACCCTGTTTCCCCAAAAATAAGACATCTCCTGAAAATAAGACCTAGTAGATGTTTTGCTGAATTGCTAAATATAAGGCCTCCCCTGAAAGTAAGACCCAGCAAAGTTATTGTTTGGAAGCATGCCCGCTGAACAAAACACCAGAGCATGCAGGATCGGTAAGTGTACCTACCATAGATTGTTGTACATGGAAATAATTGTAGTAACAAGAAATTCTTGATAGGATTCAGTTTGTCTGGTTATGCTGGGTTGTGATGCCAACCACTGTACAATACATGATAAATGTTCATTTATTTTGTTCAACAATTAATGTGAATTTTTCTTCATGGAAAAATAAGACATTCCCTGAAAATATGACCTAGCACAACTTTTGGAGGAAAAAATAATATTAGACACTGTCTTAATTTCAGGGGAACATGGTAGGTGTGTTGATGTGCATTTCGGAGTATCCCATTGCTTATCCCAGTTTAAAGCCCTTGAAGTTGTGCACATCTGAACAATTTTCTGTCAAGCTACCTTCAAAGAGCATCAAGTAGTCAGTGTAGATGTGCTTGTTGGAGTTTTCCATGGCAGTTCCTCCAGTGCTAAGACAAAATGTAGCAGTAAAAAGAGCCAACTTGGGTCATGGATCAGATGCGGACTGGGGTTGCCTTTGATGTTCTGTAATAAGACTGCCGAGGGCATTGGCAGTGAGCCCAGAAAGCAGCCATACCTTTGACTCACCTTTGGTCCTCTACATTGCAGGCATTCTCTCCCAAACCAGTTCCTGAACCCATTCCATTCATTGGCATACACACAGAAGGGGTGCTGTCCTGTCATGTGGTTTGATGAATACCCTTCTTTGGGGAGTTTTGGCTGGAGGGTGGAAATAGGACTTGCCCATCCTGTTATAAGGGTCATTCGTTCCTCAAATGGCCCCTTTCTTGAAGGTGAACTTTGGTACAAAAATAAGGAGCTGCATTTTATTCCCCCTCTTCCCCAGTCCACAAAATTGCTACATGGGAAATTTCTTAGAACAAAGGAAAGGAGAAACCCGCACGGACTCTTGAAGATCTTGCACAACTTAGATGATGCCCTTTTTGTCTGTCCCTTTTTGGGAATGCCTTTAGCTTGCTTTGGAGAGAGCTCATTATCCCTTTCCCTTTTTTCCCATCCTTTACATTGCTGGAATTACGGCTTCTTTATTTCAGTTCAAAGGAAGCAAGAAGCATCCCCCTTCCCGCAAATTACCAGACTCATTTCCCAGCTAGATGTGAAAAAAGTGGGGGGAAAGCACTAAACACCTCTGGTACCAGTTTAAAAAATCCTCCTGCATTGTTACAAAATTTGAGAATGTTATAGAGGGACTGCAACTTCCAGAACATGTTACATAGGAATTCTGGGAGCTGTAAACCAGAAAAAGCAACTCTTCTGTGCTCTGCAGTGTAGGACGCAAGGCTGGAGTTCAGAAGAAACAACAGGCTTAGGACATGTTGGAGGAAAATCCGGAGAGAGCCTTGAAACGCAAAAAGATCCAACCAGTTCATTCTCCAGGAAATAATGCCTGACTGCTCACTGGAGGGAAGGATATTAGAGCAAATATGAAGTACTTTGGACACATAACGAGAAGACAGGAAAGCTTGGAGAAGAGAATGATGCTGGGGAAAATTGAAGGAAAAAGGAAGAGGGGCTGACCAAGGGCAAGATGGATGGATGGTATCCTTGAAGGGACTGGCTTGACCTTGAAGGAGTTAGGGGTGGTGAAAGCTGACAGGGAGCTCTGGCATGGTCTGGTCCATGAAGTCACAAAGAGTCAGAAACAACTGAACAAATAAACAACAACAAAGGACATGTTTAGGTGACCCAACGTCCTCCATATGTTTTGGAGGACATTCTTTGCAATCTCTGAACTTCAGCATATTACAGGTTTATGGGAATTCTGCTCCAAAGCATCTGAAGAATATTAAGTTGACTATTTCATCACCTGCCTTGGAATAAACACTGGTAACCTGCAGCCTAGTAGCACTAACTAGTTTGAAAAAATTTCAGAAGGTGTTTCTGCTTCTAGATTCTTCAGGATTGTTCTGAAGACGATTATGTGGAATGAGGAGTACACACACAGAATATATTCCTCATTTAAATTTTTTACCTTTGAATTAATATTTTAATGTTTGGATTGTGCATTTACATGTTATAAGCAGCCTTGAGTCCGCTTGCAGAGAAAGGCGGGGCACAAATATCTTAAATAAATAAATAAATAGATTTCTGTTCAAATCAATCAGCTCTTGGGCTAATATCAAAGAATGCTGATTGTTTATTTGCAGGGAAAATCTTTAAAAGAAGGAGGAGTGCAATGGGAGGGAAAGAAATAGAAATAAATATTCTAAAAAAAGACTTTTTTTTAAAAAAATGTGAATTTTGGCAGGGCTCCATATATACATATATGTGTGTGTGTGTGTGTGTGTGCTAAGTATATGGCTCTTCCTGAATTAACTGGCTCTTAGAAAAGAGGAAGCATGCTCCTTGTGAAGTGTTCAGGATCATCAACAACAAACTCATTTTTCACTTTGTACTCAGTTTGCAACAACTGAACTGAACTGAGGATGAAGGCAGAAAGTGGGAAGAGGAGAGAGAAATTGGGATATTTTAAAAGCAGCTGGAAAAATGGAATGACAGAGGATTGGTTAGGCCTGATCCTGACAAATTGAATTAAATGTATAAAATTAAGATCTTTTTCTGTAGTTTTAATTTGTCCTAGCAGGTCAAATCTGAGATATTGGAAAGGAATACATGTATGTAATGAGAGTAGGTGGAAAGTTAATGGGCAGATCTGGGAGGAGGAGGGAAAATGGGTCAATTTTAGGTTGGGCTTTGAAGCAACAACAAAGACTAGGTTTATGTCCACAACTGACCTTTCTTAAATGCCCCAGAGAATGAGCTGAAGGCACACAATGTCATTCTGCTGTTGAAAGCTGAGCAAATTCTGGCCCAGAGTCCTGGCTGAGATCCCTGGCCATTGAGTAAGAAGATGACCTTTCCTCTAGTCTTCTCTAGATTTAATAGCTTAAAAAGATTATTTATTGGATGTTGATGGTTAAAATTGGGGAGAAGAGGAGCACATTCTCCAGGTGTTCTTCCAACTACAGCTCCCATCAGCCTAAGCCATCTTAGCCAAAAATGGAGCTGGTGGTCTAATAACTTATGGGGAGCCACTAGGGATGGGTGCGGTTAAGGAGGTCTCACCAGTAGCACTGCCTCAGCTGTTTCCAGTTCCCTGGTCTCAGGAGAAAAGGAGAAACAGCTGCTGACTTTAATTACAGCCATTGCAGGGGGTGTGTGGTGAGGAGGCCAATAAAAGAACACTAGAAAACTCAGGAGGGAGGCTGGAAGGCAGAAGCTGTATGACAGAAGATTGGCTGCAGGCATCCCCTTTGGATGTAAACACCAAGGGTGCAAAGAGTCTCAAGAAAAAAACATGAGTACCAAAAAGACTGAGGCTTTTCTTTTCTGGGGAGGTCCTTCAAGAGAGTTGGAAGCCCACAGTGAGACTAGCTGGAGGACATTGAGGACAAGGCCAGCTCCTATGGAGAAGGCCAGTCAAGCAAACCAGATAAAGAGTGTGCCATCAGGGCTGGCCCTAGGTAATTTTCAAGTGTAAGCAAGGAGTATTCCCCCACCACCACCCAAACCAAGTCCTCCTTCACTCTTTTCCCTGCCTCCTGGCTTTGGAGGGACGGTGGGAGGGCGAGGGAGCCGCAACCACTTCTGTTGTGTTCCTGCACCGTGGCGTGGTGCTCCTTCGCTCTCCCCCCCTTCCCGGCTATGGAGGGGCGGTGGGAGCCTCTCACTGCCCCTCCAAAGCTTGGAGTGGGGGAAAGTGAAGGAGGACTCATCCCCACACTGTGAGGCCACAGCACGGGAAAACAACAGAAGTGGCTGCGGCTCCCTCACCCTCCCACTACCCCTCCAAAGCCGGGAGAGGGGGAAGAGAGAAGGAGCACCCATCCCTGCGCTGCGATGCTGTGGTGCAGGAAAACAACAGAAGGGGCTGTGGGGCCTCGCAGCATGGGGATGAGTGCTCTTTCACTCTTCTCCCCCCTCCCGGCTTTGGAGGGGTGGTGGGAGGGCGAGGGAGCCACATCTGCTTCTGTTGCATTCCCGCACCATGGCCTCGTGGCGTGGTGCTTCTTCACTCTTCCCCCCCTTTGTCCTAACTTTGCAGGGGCAGTGGGAGCCTCCCACCACCCCTTCAAAGCCAGGAAGGTGGGAGAACAAAGGAGCACCCATCCCCACGCCACGAGGCCACAGCATGGGAAAACAACAGAAGTGGCTGCGGGGCCTCACGGCGCAGGCATGGTGTTTCTTCGCTCTTCCTGCCTCCTCCCAGCTTTGGAGGGGTGGTGGGAGGGTGATGGAGCCACAGCCGCTTCTGTTGTTTTCCCAGCTTTGGTGCTCCTTCACTCTTTCCCCTACTGGCTTTGGAGGGGCGGTGGGAGGGCGAGGAAGCCTGGCAGAGAGAGAAGCGGAGGCAAGCAAGCCGGCTTGGAGGCAGGCTAATTGTGCTCTCGGAGGCGCCTCAGCTGCACCCCCTAGAGGATTCTGCCTTCCGCAATTGCGTAGTTCGCATATAGCTTGAGCCGCCCCTGTGTGCCATTAACCCTCCACAGTTGAGGTTTTTGTTTTTGTGGATTAGATTATTCATGGATTTGATTAGAATTTTTTCTCTCTAGGTTATCTGATGTGACTCTATGCTCAACTTCCTCCAGCAGTGCTAGGAGACCTACACCACACGGACTCCCTAGTTTTTCCATACCTTCCAACATTTTACATATAAAAAATGTGGCCAAGGAAAGTCAGTGTGTGTTCAAGAAGGCAAATGCTACTGATAAGGAACCCAAGCCTGTTAGCCCATGCCTATGCCATGAAGGCCATGGCACAGACATACTTTTCTAAAAAGCAGTTAGCTTTTTCCTGAGCATCCTGCCCTTTCATCCCACAGCTGGTCCTTCCAACTCAGGGTCCTTCCAGACAGGCCCAAAATGTGGGACTTGTCTCACTTTTACCTGAGGTGTTCAAACAATGATATAAATTGCTTTATATCAGGGATATAAATAAAGTTTACTATTATTACAGTAGAGTCTCACTTATCCAAGCTAAACGGGCTGGCAGAAGCTTGGATAAGTGAATATCTTTGATAATAAGGAGGGATTAAGGAAAAGCCTATTAAACATCAAATTAGGTTATGATTTTACAAATTAAGCACCAAAACACCATGTTATACAACAAATTTGACAGAAAAAGTAGTTCAATATGCAGTAATGTTATGTTGTAATTACTGTATTTACGAATTTAGCACCAAAATATCAAGATATATTGAAAATATTGACTACAAAAATGGCTTGGATAATCCAGAACCTTGGATAAGCGAGGCTTGGATAAGTGAGATTCTGCTGTATTATTTGGTAAAAGATAATTAATGCAGAGAACACTGGGTTTTCCCAGGTTACTCTGCATTAATTTGAAAGAAAAGGTAAGGTCCAGATCTTTCCATGTGTGGACCCTGTGGAGATTGACACCTGGGACTCAAGCTCCACAGTTTTTTTTTGGTTCTTCAGACTCAAAAGAAGAGGGGCAGTAAAGACCCCTCTTCATAGTACTCCTGATGCAAGAAAATGATGCGCCAGGAAGTATGTGTGTGTGAGGAGGGAATACCCCCTCTCCCCCCCCCACCTCCTGACATTATTTTCTCACATCAGGAGTATGGTGAAAAGGGCCTGCACTACTGGCAGTCCCCTTTGATAAGTTTTTTTTGGGGTAAATTGGGGGGTTTGGGGGGGGGGGGCTGGATGCCACCCCAGGTAAATATTTGGTTGATCTGGGATGACATCTAGCCACCCATAAGGGAAAGTCCGGGGTTGTGAGAGGGGGTGGGGACTGGGTTTTGGGGCAGTATAGAAGGGCCCTCAGTGTGCAGCAATTGACTTAACAAAGCAGAACATTGAAGGGGGGGGGGGTACTGAGATGGTTGAAAACAGCTGAAAATGTGAGGTGCCAACTATGACAGTTGGAGGGTATGCTTTTCAGTGGAGAGCCTTTTGGCCCTGCCACCCTGGTTGGCCAGTGTGGTCTCTTGGTGGAATATAAGAAGACCTCTTGTTCTAGTTGAGTCTGCAAGGCCAATCTTGGTTATTTTTTCTTTGGGGTTGACCTGCTCTTTGGTCCTGACCTCTCACTTGCTCCTTGACTCCACCATCTGGTTTGTCCTTTGGTCCTGACTGATGGCTGCTCCCACAGTTCTCACCCATCTCCTGACCCTGGTCAACTAATAGGCTGGTCTAGTGCAGATGCAGTTCCTTATGGGTCTGATTATTTCGCCATGTAGTCAAGATAAGTACATAGAAAAGGCCCATGTGAAGCAACCTCCCTGATGCTAAGCAGTGGGACTCTGTTTTACTATTTGCTTGTAGGCTCTAACTGTTCACAGTAGACTCAACTGCCTTTTGATCCCATTTTGTACTTCAGCCCATTTGCTTATTTTCTTGTCCAGGGTATTTGCTTTAACTATGCAACCGAGTGTGATTGTTTTGACTTCCGAAAGCAATAGCGTCCCTGTTCTAGTTGAAGGGCTCACACTGTCTTTGAAATTTCTCCATAGAAACATTTTTTTCTTAGGGAAAAGGCCAGAGTTGCTTATGGTTTTTGAAGATAACAGGAAATGAGCAATTATAATGGATTCTAATAATAAAAAGGACATATTTAAGGTGGGAAATGTAGATGAACACATTCCAAATATAGATGAATCCTAAATCTTCTCACCATTTTTTTTGGGTGGGGGTGGGGGGGAGACTTCCCTCTTTTTTGCCCATTTTGGAGTCCTTTCTTGTCATAGTACATTAATTTGAAGTAATTTCAAATAGTTGGCCCATCCATCACCATTCAAAAGAATTTTACTGTTGACATGGATACATCATGTCCACATTGTTATTGGTTCAGAACCAAAACAACATCTATTTCTTTCGCAAAACATAGTAGAAGTAGTTGAATCTACTTCTTTGTTTTTTTTTTGTTTTTTTTGTTGTTTTCATGTAATATTTTGAGCTTTTATTATATCAATTATGTTGTTGTTCAGTTATGTTTATATGCTGCCTAAATAACTACATCGATGAAGAATGATTTGGAAAAGTTATGACTGATTAATAAATATGTTATGACACTGTATCTCTGGGAGTGGTACCAGTGGTTTAATTTACCAGTGCTACACAAAATCAGTCCTCTCTAGGCATTTTTAAGTCCTCTAGGGAACTCATCAGACTATTGGTTGGATGATGTTGATTTTATGTTTTTATTTTGTTCTAATGTTGTTTCATTTTATTGAGATATGTTTTAATCTAGGTTGAGTTTTAATCTATGTTGGATTGGGCTTGTCCCCATGTAAACCACCCTGAGTCTCTTCCCCCATCAGACAGGAAAGTATGGCAAGGCTCATTGGTGCATTCCTGTTTCCTCCATCAAATGGGAGGAAAGCCGAAAAACCACAGGTAGCTCTGTTGGAGCTACCGAAAAGATGGAACACTCTTGAAATGCTTCCTCGCCACTTCAGCCATCAATTTGGGGGGGGGGGGGGGCAGCTTGTGTCATATGATAGGATACATCAGTATCTGTGGCTGAAGAGGATCCCCAGCATGGTAAGGAGCCAAAAATAAAAAAAAAACCCATGTGATGAGGTGGTAAAGTGATTCTATGGTATGTGTTTGCTGGAAATTGACAATTGAAGAATCAAGCAATATCCAGAGAGGGAGTCCTCTCTAGGCATTTACTAAGTCCTCTGTAGTATGCTTTTGCCAGAAGTTCTTCTTTCAGTTGGTTTCACTCTTATTCATGGTTTTGCATATCCATGCAACGTCCTGGAATGTACTTCCCATGGATATGAGGATCAAACTATAATTAAAATCAGTCTTCGGATTTCATAGTCATTTGCACAAGCTATAGCATCTCTCCTGTCACTCAGGACGGGAACAGAACAGCTCTTCACATGTTGTTGAACTTCATTAGCCCTATCTAGCATACCAATAATGAGAAATTATGGCTAGTAACATACAGAGAATCTATTGTTTCCATTCATCCATTAAATGGTTGATAAACCAGTAAGGCTAACACTCTTGGGACATAGCGGCTGTGGTCTAAAATATTTGAAGGGCACCAGGTTGGCCCATACCACTCCACTCATATTCTTCTATCATCTATCCCTCCATGCTGCTTCTTCTATTTCCTTCCTCTAAGCAAGCAATGACTGCACAACTACAATCTAGCAAATGCACTACTAGTCCATGCCATAGACATACTTTTCTAAAAAGCAACCATATGGGTTACATTATAATTTCTTTCTTTCCAGTGGAAATAGCTTGATGAATGAGAAAACCTCATCCACATAGGAAAGATTAATAATCTCAAGAGGGCAAATTTAATGACATCCTAATGTCCTGTTGCTTAAGGATTCAATTGAACAACAGGCATGTGACTGCAGTTTCATAGACGTCAATGCCTATGTAAAAGCAACTTAGTGTTGTGGTGCTGCTATATATCATCTAGTGTTCCCACAAACTCTAATGAAATGAGATGCTTCTAGTTCAGCAATATAGTAGATGGATCTTGGTGGGTGTTCATAATTAAGACTCATCCCATTCAAAATTGTTGGGAGCTATAGCGTTGCCAATCTTTCCAAAGCTATAATTGGGAGTGCAATGGGGTCTACTTATTGTCTTTGTCACAGCCCTTGAAATTTCCCTTTGCTTCCATTATCAAGATTGACAAAGGAATGAGAAATAGTTGGGAAGATTCTAGGGATCTTTAGCAAAGCCGAAGATAAAGGGTTAAATCCAGTGTTCGTGCCAATTAGATTTTGTTGTTGGGTGCTTTCAGGTCATTTTTGACCTATGGGGATGGTGATCCTATCAAATCTTCTTATGATTTGCTCAGAGAGCCTTAGCTATTGCCTTCCTCTGAGACTGAGAGAGAGTCACTTGCCCAAGGCCACTAAGTGGTTTTCCATGGTCAAACAACAATGTGAACCTTGGTCTTCTAGTCCTAGTCCAGCACCACTTTAATGCTTCCTGCTGAAAACTATGATACTTACTGTATATACTTGAGTATAAGCCTAGTTTTTCAGCCCTTTTTTAAGACTGAAAAAGCCCCCCTTGACTTATACTCGGGTGAGGGTCCTGGTTGGCTTATATTTGGGTCAGCTTATACTCGAGAACTTATGGTACATTTATTATTTTTCTCTATTATTGTTGCTACTATTACATTTATTTTACTCTATTTTTATTATTATTATTATTGTTAATACATTTATTATTTCACTCTAATCTTATTATTTTTATTATTGCATTTATTATTTTACTCTATTTATTATTACTTGTATTATTTTCCTGTATTTATTATTATTATTATTACATGTATTATTTTACTCTATTATTATTAAAAGGATACATAAGCACATTTACATTGAAGAAGATGAGAATAATGATTTAATCAGAGTTGGACAGTCTTATTTTAAATTTGAGCTTTATGTAAATATTCAAAAACATTTAACCTACTGATGCCTCAATTAATGTAATTTTATTGGTATCTATTTTTATTTCTGAAATTTACCACCCTCGGCTTATACTGGAGTCAATGTTTTCCCAGTTTTTTGGTGTGGTAAAATTAGGTTCCTCGGCTTATATTCAGGTCGGCATATACGGTACATATGTGATGATTAACAAGTCCTACTTAGTTTACCGAATCACAGAATTACAGAGTTACAGAAGGAACCCCAAGGGCTATCTACTCAAACCTTCTATGATACAGGAATCCATGCATGATCGAAAGACTGGCATTTCACCTCTTGCTGTGTGATTAATGGAGGAGGGGGTGTCTCAAGGAAAATTGGCTGCATGCAATAGTCAACCTCTGCCATGAAGAAAATGGCTCAAAACAGTTCATGTAGCAAAGACATAATACATGTAGACAAACAGTATCGGAGTGTGGACAAGATGGCAAATTTTATTTATTTATTTATTTATTTATTGCATTTGAATGTCACTTTTCTTCCAGAGTGGAATGCAAGGTAGCTTCCAAAACAATTATTAATGCACAAAGCATGGGAACCTGCTGGGAAGGGCAGGATTGTGTCCCCTCTCCTACCCTACTGAGTAAATTGAGTACAAAGTACTTTCACTCTTTTGCACCATTTTGCAGCAATTGGAGTAAGCTGAGAACAAAAGAAGAAATTGAACATTTAAAAAGCAACAGAAAAATAGAAAGATGTAGACTTAATTGGGGCTGTCCTTGGGTATATCTATACTATAGAATGAATGCAGTTTGACACCACTTTAACTACTATGGGTCAATGCTATGGAATCCTGGAAACCATCGTTTCAAAAGGTATTTGGCTTTCTTTATAAAATAGTATTGATGCTTCACCAAATGACAAATCTCATTATTTCATAGCATTGCGCAATGGTAGCTGAAGTGGTTTTATACTGAATTTATTGTATAGTGTATTGACATACCTGACAAACTAGAACAGCTGAAAGGTATGTGAAGGTCCCCCACATGAATTCATGGTAGAAACTACAGTGGCTGAAGAAATACCCTTTCATTTTCTTTTTTTAATAGTACCACCAAAGATGAAATAATCAGTTTTAAAAATTAATTCCTAGTTCCTCTTCTTAGGGGAGGTGCAATTGGATATGTCAATGTATTTAAAATCCAAAGTGTCCTGAAATTAGGAAGTGGTATATTAACTCTCCAACAATACATCCCCTTTTCTCTCTTTGCGACATTTAAAATCTTTGTTTTCTCACATAAGACTTGTGAAAAACCAAAGCCTTTGTTTGATTAATGCAAGTAATTAAATTACAAATCAGATTAAAAAACCATTAATGAACGACGCAAAATGTCCGGCCACATCAGCTATTTGGCTTTCTTGCAGGCTTTTGCTAAATCCACAATTTCCTGGCACTGCCTTTTCCAGGCTACTTGGGTCTCATCATGTCAATTCAACATCAGTAGCCTTGTCTCAAAGGGAGCTGGAGAAGAAAGGAGTCTTGGCTTTTGCATGAAAGGGGCCTTTTTGAAACAGGAAGACAACACAGAGGGTCTTAAAAGGAATCTAGCCTCAGAGGTCAAATCCTAGAGGCAATGATCAGATACACTGCTAAGGAACAAATGCAATATTAGAGATAGTATTTCTGGAAAGCAGCATTATTCTGATTTCTCTTGTATTAGAAGTATTTCAGTGTTGTTTTTAATAATATACTACATTTTGCTCCTCTGCATGACACTTTAGGGGCAGTTCTCCATTAGCAACTGTTCACCTTGCAGTTAACTTTAGGACTCTAAGACAGCCTTAGCAGTTAACTTGGTGTCAAATTGCATAAATTCTACACACCCCAAGCAACCAGACAAGCTGAACCCCCCCCCCCCCCAGTCATTAAGTAAAGCAGTTTGGTCTCATTGCTAATCTAACTTACATTTAATTGATTTCAAGGGCTTATTTCAAGTATGATGGTGAGTGCAATTCTAATTTGCTGATCTGACACTAGGCCAACTAAATCCCTGAATCCAAATCCCTCTTGGTGTAAGGATTCTGGGAATTACTTAGACCATTGCTATTCAAAGTGGTGGTCTATGGACTGGTGCCAGTTTGTGAGCCATCAATAGCTAGCTAGTTTAAGGTGAGATTTTAGGAAACTATGCAGATGCAATAGAACTATGGTACTGGTCCTTGGCACTTTGTGGTGGAAATACCAATCCATTACATCAGATAGTTTGAGAAGCACTGACTTGGACAACCCACATCCTGGTCAAACTTATTTCCAACACTGAAGCTGTGTCCACGTGCTGTGTGACGTTTGGATTCAATATGACTTGACTCTTCTTTCACTCCGTTTGTCCTTTGTACCTTCTTTTACTGGCTTTTCTGTTGTTAGATCACTGAGATCAGCTGGTAGTAGAGTAATCTACCAACAAAAAAGTTTCAGGTGCAAGTCTGCTCTGCATTAAACATACACATATTTGTTGGAGAAAAGGTAGGCCACAACTTTATTAGTTTCAGCTATAAATAGAGTTGGCACTTGAATGGGTCCAAATCGGAACATTTATCAACTCACCCGTTGATTTATTAAGTCCAACTCTCTGGCCCAATGTCAAAGTCCCTAGGGATGGGCATCCCAATATTCCCTTTGCTACCAGGGGGTTCTGGAAATGGCTTCAGCCCTGAGCCGAGCAAAACCTCCAAGTCCCCTGGAGGTGACGGACCCCCAAACCAATGTCCAAGATGGAAATATAGTGCTTGGAACCAGGACCCATGTCAAATTGCCTCCACAAGTTGTGACAAAGAGAAATAACCTAATCGCTGTACACACACAAAAGCCTTGATTCCATACCAAGGGGTGGGCAACAAGTGCTGGAAAGTGAGCAGTCTTCCACTTTAAGTCCTAATGCCCATCTTGACTGGAAGTAATATCTGGGTACTCCGGCCAGATCCAGCCAGCCAATATATAGTTTAAACCAACAGTTTAATTCATTGGATGGCTCTCCTCATTCCCCCCAAAGTGCCACACCGTGCCATAAAGGTACATGGGAATCAGGTGAGCAGCCAAGAGGAAGAGATGCTGGTGGTCCATTCTCACACCATCCTGTAACATTGCCATGCAGTAAGTCCTGCAAGATCTCTTTCTGCCAATAAAACAGGATTGTGCCTAAGGTGTTTGAATCCCTTACTTCTTGGAGTTAGAATACAGTGCCAATCTGAATCTAACCTATTGTTTCAATCCAAGCATTTTGTTTGGATTGAAACAAAATAAACCAGCTGCAGAAAATCTATGTTTCATAAAATTATGACTCGATAATTTTGCTGCATTGATTCAAACACCCAGGCCTCCCACACATTAGTTTTAAACCATCCTCTGGGGATCTCATTATTGATTTATAGTGGAAATGGTTTGCAAACTGCTGGAACTGATTAGACACAAGCGGCTGAGTTGCATCGTGGAGAGGAGTTTTCTCTTATCCATATCTCTTTTCCTGTAGGTTTACAAAGGGAAGGCAGAGCTTTCCAAACAAGGAGTGAATTAAAGTTACTCATTTTTTTCATGAGGACGGAAGAGCTAGGACCATGATTTATAAAATCTGACCAAAGTACTGCCTTTCTTTACACATCTGGTAGAGCTCTCTGCTTTTAAAAAAATGTGCTGAAGCTTTACAAGGGAAGTTGGTTACACAAATAAACAAAAGCATTGATGCGGTCATAGAAAATCTGCATTGGAGATAATCTTGCAAAAACAAACCCAGCCTCAATGCACTTTTGTTTATTGCCTTTACGCCAATATTATTGACCTTCTCCATGTATATTGTAAAGACATTGCTGAACTGTTGGCAATAGCCTTTTTGTCTGTAATTGGAAATGTGTTATCTGCTTCAACTCTGCAGCCCACCTGCCCAAGGCCAGTGTGAACTGCAGCTGCACAAGCAGTGACTTTGGTCATTGCTGCTGAAGTTAAAGTTGCTAGTTATATTCACACAGCATTCAAGGAGATTACATTCTCCCGTTTAAAGCTAAAACCTTTTTATTTCAGTCTCATCATTTTCAGAGCTCCTTCTGGCACAGATCTTGGGACTTCCTTCTCAAGAAAATTAAACAACCACCTTTCTTGTTGGTCTTCTGCTGTTAGGCAAAGACCTTTCTATGTTGGCAATCCTTCAGCAATTGCCTATCTGTTAAATTTTGAAGAAAATGGGATGTGTTGGATGCGCTAATATTTTACTTCTTATTTAGTATATGTTTTTTAAAAAATTAAATTGTGTTTTACTTATATAAATTAACATAATTCACATATTAAGTGTGACAATTTATTGTGTTTTATTTCAGCCCTTTTATTACCGCCTTTTTATTGTGTTTTAAGTTGGCATAGCATAGTAGTAGTGGCGTACAATTCTGAAAACCAAGGTCCAATTCCTTGCTTGGCTAGGAAAAATCATTGAGAGACTTTCCTCAACCCCAGAAAACCTCATGGTACATTCACCTCATGGTTGTCAAAAGTTGAAAAAAACTTAGGACTTCATCACATGCTGTTTTCACAACATTTACGAACATACGATGGAGCCCATCAAACAACACATGGTTGTTCCATGGGTTCCGAGTTAGTCCCCATTTTTGAAGTGTTTAGAAACCCAATAATTCTGAAGTTTATCAGCAAGTGACTTCATTGTTCTTTCCCTGCATAGAGGTAGGTTAAAGCAGTAAATATCAAGGGGCAATCCTATTTGTCCACTTGTGATCACGATGATGTTTTCATGTGGATGGTCCTGAAATGCCCAGTGATGCTCCTCTGCGTCCTCCATCATTATTTGGACACAACAAAGGGAGAATCGATAAATTTTGTTTTTTCCATTTTCTAAACTGTACAATGTCAAGGTTATGCTCATTTGTATTTCACTTTTTCACAGGAAAGGTATCCCAATGTAGTACATATTTCCAAGTTGTGGTGTGATTTGGGGAGGGGGGTGCTGCTGTTTGTTTTAAACTATATGCTATTGCTGTATTAATGTTGAAAGTTCTTTGCATATATTAATAGTGTAGTGTGAGAAAATGATTAAATTAAATCCTGTGCATACCTGTCATATATATATTTTTCACATAGGTGCTAAAGACAAGGGCCCATTTGAATTATGCATCAAACTTCACAAATATAGCCAATATGTTATTTTTATTCACTACCCCAAACATGACTGAATATGCCAGGATTCAGTGCCAGATTTTAAAGAGCTAAGCAGCCCAAATAGATAAATCTGTCAGTTCCCTTCATTTTTTTAAAAAAAATCTTGAGCTCTTTCCATCCCACATGTAAGTCAATCTGAGTATTTTGGTAAATTGTTGCCAAAACTGAACTGACTTGAAATTCTCACCATTTCTTGTTGGAGACAGCATTCTTAAATAATTATCAGTTAATCTGTGAGATGCTGTTGTCTGGGCAGGACTCTTAAAGATATGACAACATCCAGGCTAATCAATTTTAACAAGGCTTTTTTCCTCTTCAAGACTTTTTTCTTTAGTATGTCTGTGATCTTGATATCATGTAAGGAGACGTTTTTCAGCTCTCCCACCCATGTGGTCATTCCACATCTGGACAATTTAATCTGCAAAGCAAGACAGGAAATGAGAGAAAATATTGTGAACACTATCCAGTAATGAGAATGACAATATTACTTTTTTGGATTGTGTGTCTTTGTGCCTTTAAGTTGGCTGTCTTTGGATTGCAGTTCCACAAATCCTTCAGCTACTTGACATACTGGTGAAGTCCAAAACAAAATCCCAATGCTTTGAATGCTTTGAAATTCCCTTATCCTAGGAGACCCCGGTGGCACAGCGGGATAAATCGCTAAGCTTCTGAACTTGCTGAGCGAATCCAGGGAGCGGGTTGAGCTCCTGCTGCTAGCCTCAGCTTCTGCCAACCTAGCAGTTCAAAAACATGCAAAGTAGATCAATAGGTACCGCTCCAGCAGGAAAGTAATGGTGCTCCATGCAGTTATGCCAGCCACATGACCTTGGAGGTGTCTACGGACAACGCTGGCTCTTTGGCTTAGAAATGGAGATGAGCCCCCCCCCCCCCCCCCCCAGAGTCAGACACAACTAGACTTATTGTCAGGGGAAAATCTTAACCTTTACTTTTACTAGAGTCCTAGAGTCAACATTTTAATCAAATCCATGAATAATCAAAGTGCATGGGACCAGAAATGTTTTGGATTTCAGATTTTGGAATACAGTGGAACCTCGACTTAAGAGCATCCGAACTTTAGAGCATTAAGAGCTATTGTTGGGTTCGGGTTTTGCTTAGACATACGAGCAGTGTTTTGAGTTAAGAGCTAGCACCAGAGGGAGTGCTAGTGCCAGTTTACAGGGCTTCAAGGGAGCAGCCTCTGTGCCTCGTGCTCTTGCCTGCTTTGGGAGATTACTGTCCGCCTTGCTCTTGTCCATTTTAAGGAACTTCGGATTAGTTGATTTTGTGTGGTTTTTGTTCCTGGTATGTTTGGCTTCCTGAAGAGAGAGGGGGAGAGAGAACAAAAGAGGGAGGCTGGAATGAGGACAGGATGAAGAAAATGATGCTTCTGCCTCTTCACCTTGTACTTTGTGCTTCCTTGCCACAACTTTGTGCTTCTACCATTTTAAAATTGATCTTTCTTTTTTATTGTTCCATGTGAATGTGCATTTATACATTATTTGTTATTTATAAAGTACATTTTCTTATTTAAAAACTTTTAACAAAAATAGGCATGTGTGTGCAAGGGGCCAAAACAGATTAATAGCATTTCAATGGAAAAATGCACTTTGAGATAAGAGCATTTTGAGTTAACAACTCAGTCACAAAATTAATTAGACTCTTAAGTCAAAGTATCACTGTACTTGTATTTGCATATATGCTCAGCCTTTCACATTTGTTGGGGTTAGAGGGCACAAGATCCCCAAAAGAGCAAATTGGCAAATAAAAATTTGTTGTTGCTTTTTATCTATAAGAACACTTCTCTAGGAATTTCTTGATCTTGCATCATGACTCTATGGTCAACTTCCACACTGTAGGACATAGAGAATCTTAGAATTATCATTTTAATCAAATCCATGAATAACGAAATCAGCAAAAATCAAACCTGCAAATATGGAGCGCTCACTGTTGTACATACATTATGCTGTACCTTGGAGATGCGATCCATGTCTAAACAAGTTAATTTATATTTCATATACATCTTACACACATAGCCTGAAGGTAATTTCATGCATAATTTATTTTAAAAAAATACTTTTGTGCATGAAACAAAAGTTTATGTACCTTGAACCATCAGAAAACTAATACCGGTATGTTGCTATCTCAGCCACCCATGTGGACAATTTGGAGTGTTTCAGATTTCAGAATTCCAGATATGGGATATTCAGCCTGTAATATGATCATCTTTAATGTGCAGTAACATTTTTCAACATATGGTGTTTTATTGTTTCATCTTGACTTGTAAAATTGTGTTGTTTTCCCTGCCCAGTGTGTACCTGTCATACTCAATACTTTTGCTATCCATCCCATTCCTCTGATGCTCTTGTAGTTAAACGCTTTTGCAAAGGGAAACCTATTGCAGAGGAATTCTATACATGTCTACTCAGAAATAAGCCCCACTGAGTTTGATGGGACCTATTCCCAATCAGGGGAATTATAGCTTTACAGGTCTCATCATAAGATGCTACATGACTCATAATTGTTAGTATTCATTTTAGTGTTAGCATTTGGGCAACCAGCTAACCTAGATACTCTCTTGGCATGTGGGGGTAATGACTGTGGTAGCTTAACTTGTTGGATTGTTTTAAAGAAAACAGGACAATCTAAAACAAATGGAAACAGGGTGGTGGTCTCTACCAGGAGTGCCATAAATAACAAATAAGATGGGGAATTCACTCGCATTGCCCCCCTCCCAGCCTCTTGACAGACTGTCTAAGCAACAGTATCTATTCAGAGGTTTATGACAGTGTCTGCATGGAAGTCCATAGCACAGGGCTGAATAGCAACAGATGTTCTCCCTTGTAGTCAAAACATCGACAAAAGACTCCCTAGGTTGCAGGGAGTCCACCTAAAACAACTTATTTTAACCTGTTACATATGTCTTCCTGCTTCTCACTCCCTTTCCCCTACAGGCTTGTATATCACAGAGACATCTTTCAGTCGTAGTTAAAGCTGGGTGTTTTAGCAACAGATATTCCTTTGGGTGGAGGCATGTCTGTAAAGTCCCTTCTTTCAGAGATCTGCTTGAGGAAAAATAAAAGTTTGGTGTTAAGAGATTGAAAAAAATATCATTTATTCCCCAAAATTGAGGTTTTCATAAATCAGAAATGTGGAATTCACTCACATTTGGTGTCCAGGGGGCCAGCAAGGACCCCGTTTTTTTGTGGGTGGTGGCCATATACCTTCCTGGCTTAATCTGCCATCGACCCCCCCCCCCCCATTTTGCCCTAAAATGTACATGAAAGGCCTCCAAACAGAAGCACAAGGCTTCTAAAGAGCTCAGGGGAGGCACAAGGCACGATGCTTCAAAATGATGCCTGGAGTTTGGGAGTCCACCCTCCTCTCTCCAAAGCTTATGGCATGTCATCTTGAGGTGCCAAGAGCTCTTTGGAGGCCTTTCATGCACATGTTAGGGCAAATCAGAAGGCAGGGAGTGATGGTGGCATTGCCATTCCACCTACCCCCACCCCCCAGGTTACCAGAGCTCAGGGAGCAGCATAGCTGTGGGTATTAACCTTCAGGATTGTGCATTGCAATGTTGAGGGTCAGGCCCCCAGGCCCCATACCTGGGAAGGTGTGGAATTATCTTCCCACGATTTTAAGAAACCTTTCCAGTTTACTCTGTGGGTGCTTCCAGATAGCGTCATAATCCGAGTTAAAGAAGTGGGGCAAAAATTGGAGGACCTGACAGCAAGTCCAAACACAGAGCTGTCAATCCCAATAAATACTCCCCCAGCATCCTGACACCTTCATTTGTAGCAGATTTTAGAAATTCACAAGATGGATCTGCCGGTTTACTTTTAATTTTTTTTTCTGTTGTCTTTTCAAGACATGCTGGACATTATACGCTGTTTCAGATATCTAAATGTACACACAAGCAGATTTCTTATCATTCCTCCTCACCTTCCTGTAAATTCAAGCTCTGTTTTATTCATAAACATCAGAACAAAGGAATGTTTCCAGAGAGTTCCCATTGTAATTGCTTTCCAATTGTGCTTTCATATAGCCACCTGTGTGTCCATAGCGAATTTGTTTACAGCCTTCATCAGCTGTTTTGGGATTTTAACATGTGCACATGTGTTGGAGCAGACCACACAGCATATAAGGATAAAGTCACATGTTTTCCTTGACTGTAGAAATATACAATTATGCAAATATGCACATTTTTGGGGTGAAATCGGGTTTTAAGCAATCCTTTTAAACACGTTTTTCAGCTGTTAATGCAAATCAGCATGAATTCTCCTTAAATGTCACCCCCTTTCATCCTGGTTTCTTCTATGTTTTAGGGCCTGTGTAGAAGGGCCCTGGGTTAAACTGCATTATCATGAGGAGTTGTTTGGATGTCTAATGATAAAGCGCCCCCTACACTGCATTTTTATGTAGTGTAGATAGGGCCATAAATGTTAGTTATGAGTTTTTTTCTCTCTCTCTCAGTTGTATTGTCGTTTCCGACTCTTTGTGACCTCATGGACCAGCCCACGCCAGAGCTCCCTGTCAGCCGTTACTAGGCTTGCTCAAATAATTCGTTTTCCCCGTTAACCGTTATTAATTCGTTATTTTCGTTTGTTTTGAAGCAATTTTGAAGCATTGGTTGTCCACACGTCTGATATCGCGGTTTCGAATCGCGAGAGGCCGTTTTTCGTTATGTCGTCGTTTTCTTCGTTAGGAAAAAAAAGCTTTTGCAAATCACCCAAACCATTCAGGCCCTTTCCTTTTGCCCCTCAGCAAAAGGGGCGTCACGGGCTCAGCCAATGGGAGGGGGCGAGGGGGAAGGAGGCCGAGGAGGAGGAGGAGGAAGACGGAGGGGGGAAATGGCCGCCGCCGCCGCCTCGCCTCAGCTCAGGCCTGGTGTCTCTCTGAGGCGGGAAGGCGGCGGATGGAGCCGAGACCGAGAGAGACAGAGAGGGGCCCGGCGGTGAGGTTTTGACGTCTGTGCGAAGCTAGGCAAGTGGGGTTTATATATCTGTGGAAGGTCCAGGGTGGGAGAAAGAACTCTTGTCTGTGGGAGGCAAGTGTGAATGTTGCAATTGGTCACCTTGATTAGCATTGAATAGCCTTGCAGCTTCAAAGCCTGGCTGCTTCCTACCTGGGGGAATCCTTTGTTGGGAGGTATTAGCTGGCCCTGATTGTTTCCTGTCTGGAATTCCCATTTTCTGGGTGTTGTTCTTTTACTGTCCTGATTTTAGCTTTTCTGTAGCTAAAAATGCATATAAAATTGATTCTATAGGGAGGATAAATGATTGGATTTCAACTCCTACAGCTTAGCTTTCTCTGCCAATAATGGTACCATATCAAACTAAACCTCCCAAGATTCTGTAGCAGTGAGCCATCTTAGATATTGTAAGGGATTTATTATTATTATTATTATTATTATTATTATTATTATTATTATTATTATTAGACCTTGCTCCCAGGAAGGTGCCTTCGCTGTGGCTCCCAACTTATCTATCTATCTACCTTTCCACATATTCTCCACATTGTGTGTATGTGTATGTATATTATATATACATGAGCCCCGATGGCAAAGTGTGTTAAAGCACTGAGCTGCTGAACTTGCAGACCGAAAGGTCCCAGGTTCAAATCCCGGGAGCAGAGTGAGTGCCCGCTGTTAGCTCCAGCTTCTGCCAACCTAGCAGCTTGAAAACATGCCAATGTGAGTAGATCAATAGGTACCGCTCTGGCGGGAAGGTAATGGCACTCCATGTAGTCATGCCGGCCACATGACCTTGGAGGTGTCTATGGACAACACTGGCTCTTGGGCTTAGAAATGGAGATGAGCACCAACCCCCAGAGTCAGACATGACTGAACTTAACGTCAAGGGATACCTTTACCTTTACCTATACACACACACACACACACACATTATGCAGGGACTATATACACAGTATATATCACACACACACCAATTTAACAAAGTTTCAGCCACAAAAACAAAGTTTCTGAAGTAGAACAATGACTTTCACAGTAAAGACAACCCAATTTAACAGGAAATAAGACTTTCAAAGCAGGAACAGATTTCTGCAATTATTAAAAAATGGTTTATTATAAAAGCTATGAAAATTCGCCAAAAATCAGAGGATAAGGGAAACGTTCCAAATTTTGGTGAGCTATCAGTGTTAAATGTGTTCTACCACTTTACCAAGTTTGAAGAAGATCACTCAAAAAATGAGGGTGGGAGAGTCCTGTAAAGTCCTCTCCCTCTGTGCTGTTTTTGGGAATTGCGCATGCGCGTCCGCCATTAACGAATTAATTTAGAAAATAACGAATTTTTGTTAATTTCGAAATTTTTGGGGGGCCAAATTCGGAAATACCATCAGAAACGAAAAGCTGCCCCCCTCTAGTTTTGAAACGAGTTTAGAATCAAATTTTTCGTGGATCGATCAAGCCTAGCCGTTACTGCCCCCAGTTCCTTCAAGGTCAAGCCAGTCACTTCAAGGATACCGTCCATCCATCTCACCCTTTTAGTTCACATTAAAGCACAGTTTCATTTGCAGACATGATTAAAATGTTTTAGCCAGGAATCTTATTGTCCTCCAGTGTGACTCTAGTAAACTTCTTCTGACCATGTAAAAACTAGATCGGATATGATGTGTAGAAGAAGAAGAACAGAAGAAGATATATAATCCAGATTATCAGATCAGATAATTCACAAGATCTGCTTTAAATTGGATTATATGAATCTACATTGCCATATAATCCAGTTCAAAGCAGATAATCTGGATGTCATATGGCAGTGTAGAAGAGGCCTCAGAGGTCCTTCCTCTGAAATATAGCTTACACCACCTAGCAATTTCCTATCCAAGCACTAACAAAGACTGCACCTGCTTAGCTTCCAGGATCAGATGGGAACTGTTGCCTTTAGTTTATTTAAGTCCCAAAGATATTAGAAAATAACTTCCATAAATGTAATCAAATGTGACCTACAATAGCCTCCTTTGTCTTTACTGCTGGTAACAAGGTTGCAACCAGGGCCAGCCACACGTGGAACTCTAGACCATGGAAAAGTGCAGATTGAGTATCTCTTATTGCTTGGGACCAGAAATAATTTGGATTTCTCAGATTTTGTAACACCTTTATTTGCACATACATATGATAGGATATCCTGGAGATGGGATTCAAGATTAAACAGAGAATTCATCGATATTTCACATACATCTTATACACATAGCATGAAAGTAAAAACACAGTATTTTTATACATGTGCACCTGAAAGAAAGTTTATATACTCTGATCTATCAAAAAGCAAAAGCTTTCTCTCTCCTTCTTCTTGGTAACACAGCCAGTGAAGTTGCCTCTATCCCTTGCATTTAACTTTTAAAAGAAAAGAAAAAAAATGTATATTTGTCCATGCAATACAATCAGTTGTGATGCATTGGCATGTGCAAAGACAGTTGTGGGAAAGTCATTATTGTCCCGGGATTCCTCGGCATATTGAATGTACACCCGTGTCCTCCAGTCATTGCCTAACTCATGCGTAATATCTTGCCCCACTCACATAATCAGTTTGGGTTGCTATGGAGCTGAGTCACAACATTGCCTCCTCCTTGGCTCTCTGCTCCACTAAGGGAGAACTTGGACAGGCTTTCCCTTCTTTTCTGATACAGCAAGAAGGGAGCTTTGCAAGTTGAAATTAATGGTGATGCTGAGATGTTAATGCTTCTCAGGCCACAACATGCTCCTTCACTGCCTTTGGGGTGGGCCAGAAGGCTCCTGAAAGGTTCCAGCATGGAAACATCTTCAGCTTGATTCCTTAATGCTGTTGTCTCTGGGGACAGGTGTGGAGAACAAAGCTTCCATTCCTATCTTTGACACAAAACTCCATAACCACTGAAGTCAAGGGGGAACATCCCAGCGAACGTTCAGCTTCATAATCCTTTGTATGTCAGTTTCTAGCAGATGTTAAACTTATCTGTTGGCAGGAAGAGCTGGAACCCATATAAAGCTTTCCAGAAGGTCAGCCCTAGATATTTGGAGATTAAGTTCAAAATGACACCTCCCACCCCTCCATTTCATGTATCAAGTCAGTGGGATTGGCAGTCAAACCATGCTTTATCTCTGACAATAAGACAGGTGATATTACCACACCTGAATGGGCCCAACCAATTTATGGGGTACATGATAAACTGGGTGGGAAATCATGGAAGAGGGGGCCTGAAAAATAATGGGTGCCTACCATTGTTTCCACTTAACATCTATTCACTGTTATCTCCCTAATGGTAGAGTTGGCTCTAGATCTCTAGGTTCATTATTTGAGTAAGAAAAATCACTCATGAAGGTTCATGGTTTTCTGTTTGTATATTTGTATGTTTTAAATTATGTGGTCTTACTTTTAATGTCTCCTTCAGGAGAAATAAGGTAATGCTAAAGGTTTTCCCCTGACATTGAGTCTAGTCGTGTCCGACTCTGAGGGTTGGTGATTATCTCCATTTCTAAGCCAGAGAGACAGCATTGTACAAGGTCATGTGGTCAGCATGGAGCAGTACCTATTGATCTACTCACATTTGCATGTTTTCGAACTGCTAGGTTGGCAGAAGCTGAGGCTAACAGTGGGAGCTCACCCCACTTCCCGGATTCAAACTGCTGACCTTTCAGTCAGTAAGTTCAGCAGCTCAGCGTTTTAACCCTTGAGCCACCGGGGGCTCCGGAGGAGATAAAGCAGGGTATAAATAAATATCATAATAATAAAATAATAGTTTAATTTGTGTTATCTCAAGTGAGGAGCAAGCTCTATGATCAATTCCTGGAAGGTTGCTGCAAGTTAGACTAGATAGTTTTGGGCAAACAAATCTCAACCAGTTGTGTCCATATCTATGGTGCAATGAATCCACTCCAAGGTTTCTTCTGAACATTAAAGGAGCTTTCCAAGGTGGTGAATCCTTTGCTGAAATATGTTTCAGCCTCATGGTTAGTGTTTTTTTAATGCTCAGATTAAAATCCAGAACAGATTCACTAGAATACTCACATAATTAGTGTCCTATGCCTGTTGATTAATGTTTCCTCACTCTCTACACATGTTGCTTGAATGCACAAGTGTCATGTATAAAGACTGTAAAAGTATAGAGCTATTCATGACTTATTACTGCATTTAAGACATGACAAATGGAACTGCTTCCATTTACTTTTGTCCTGGTTCTATAGTATTCAAATATGACCTAAATGTACAAAATTAGTACAGGTTATTGTACCAAAAAAGTACAGGTTATTTTTTGAACTACAGCTTCTAGAATCCCATTATCAATACAGCCATAACCATGTATGCTAGTAAAAAATGTAAAAATGTTTTTTAAGTGTAGCCCATGGAACTTACTTGGCTCGCAATGTACCATAGTTATATAATGGCAAATGCAATGGATTCTGTACATGCTCAGAGGGACTTTCCGTTTTATGCTCATTTCTTTTAAGCTTCCCTCAATCCCAGAATGGAAGACTAGTTGCACAATGAGCCCAAGCCTATATTAAACAATGATGATGTTATTAAAAACACACACAACACAATAAAATAAAATAAGAAAACATTTTAGATAGGAGGTCCAAGTGACTCGAAAATAAAAGCAATTTATTACAAGCTCGTATCATATGGAATTTTCATTTAAAGAGGAGGGTGAGATAGGTGCAGCAGAGGCCCCGTGCAATCTGGAAGACAGGGTGGTAACTCTCTGAAAACTTCCAGTCCCCGGACCCCACACAAGTTTGAAGTTTTAGGATAATCAGCCTAAGCTTGTAACTGAGTGCAATCAAGAGCAAAGGTTTTCCTTGGGGAAAGTATATAAGTGTGACTCACTGGAGAGCAGTGGGAGTAAACATGATTGCCGATTAGCCCAGTCTATGCTTGGCGAAAGAATTCCATGATAACATAAGGCTGAAGCCCAGTCGGATCAACGGCTGACCGCAATAAGAAAGTGTTCTTGTAAAATGCTTTCCTTCCAGATCTCCTGTCAGGATGTACTGAAGAAATACAGTGTATCTCAATGTAAACTGGAGAAGACTGCAACCCGCAAGTGACCGTGTATCTGCTTAGTCTGCTGCCCAAGTGCTAACAGTTGATGGTCAGCTTTAGGTCTCCTGCTCCCACTTCTTATGGTTATTTATCGTTATGTAGACAAAGTATATTGGAAAGCCCTTCAAGCTCAGGATTCTCCTCTGTCACAATTGCCTGCTGCTGCTTCAACAGGAAGGATCCTCCATTGACGCAAGCAACAAACCATTCTCCTAGGACAGCTGCATCTGGAAAACTTGGGAGCCTCCCAAGCTTTGAGTTTACTGGTTTTTTTTAATTATTATTATTTAAGCAAGGAAACTGGCTGCTAGAGCCCTTTCCAGATTACATGCAAGCAAGTTGCCAGGCCAAAAAGCTGCAGATGGCTGCTCCTGACCACTGCGATTCAGGGCCTGACATCACGATAGACACATGGTTTTGCTTTCAACCACAGTGACAAGGATGGCTACATGGTCATACGTAACCTTTACATCCCCATGCAAGACAGCCAGGGCAGCTGTAAATCATTTGCAAGTTTGCTACAGATGTCAAGAGGAAAGACAGAGGAGCTTGGCTCACCTCCCAAGTGTGGAGAAAAGATCCTGCAGAAGATCTTCTACCTTTCTATTGTCATCACGGTGATGGCATGAAGATAAATCACACAGATCAGAAGAGGAGGTGCTACAATTACAACATAACATGGGGTTGTTATATGAAATAATACTACAGTTGAGTCCAACATTAAAGCTTTTGTCTTGGTTGAGCTTCATGCTCAGTGTCTGGAGCTGCATGCTTAAATTCAGTTGCTTGTTTAAACCAAATCGGAACAAAATTCTGTGAAGAAAAATGAGGACTAGACTATAGACTCGGATTTACAAAGGGTTTGGCCAATTAAACCCTTCTGATAATTTTAGATGGGGGGAGGAAGAGTTAGGAGAAGGTTTAAACCTCCATTATTCACATTTTGTGATTATCAGACAGATTAGGTCTGCATTCTAAGTATACGATTCTTCCCTAAATTTCTTCTTGAAGGATGTAACAAGCAATGCTAGCAATTTGCTTCTCACTCCAAGAAAATAATAATTTTCAAAGTCTATTCAGGATGTGTGCTGCACACAATCCTCATGTGGTTATTTTGCGCAAATACCCACATTTTCTGTGCAGAAAACAACATTTCCTGTATAGGAACTAATATTTCTGCATAACTATATTGATTTCTGCATAGGAAATAAAACCACAGAATTTTATGTGAGTCCATAATTCTTCTCATCAGAATAACTTAATACTAAGAAACCATATTTTCCACCCATTTTCCAAATAGTCTTTCTATCCTTACTGCATGTGCTTACCTTTCAACATGGCTGTTTTCATGCCATTGGAGAGGGAAAAGGCTTATTTCCCCAGTTCTTGCCCTCCCTTGTCTCTCATCAAAATATGGGAGAAATTATATTGATTTACTTACTGGGTCTTTGAAAGGCAGGGTTGGGGTTGCAATCTTCATCTGTCTTTAATCAGCACTGCAAATGGTGGTGGATGATGGGAGTTGTAGTAAAAAAAAATCCCATACACTTCCATCTGGAGGTCTACAGGTTCTCACCGTTGTAGTAAAAGATCACAGTACAACTTGATGATGCATTTGAAGTGCTTTGAAAACCTGAGAGTGCTATCCAAGTGTTAAGTATTACAATGATGTCCTCATGTCACATGTTTTGCATTACAGTAAAGGCTTACCAGGAAATAGAGGAAAGGGATAAAATGGAACATCCATTTGGAAAGAATCCACTTGCTGACTACAATATTTAGTTAAGGCCTCATAGAAACACATTTATTATTTTATTTTGTTTGCCCTTCTTTGACAATGGGGACCTAAGCTAGCTGGCAGTAAAATAGTACAAATACATAAATAATTTAAAGCACAATTGAAAAACACACAAATTGAAGGCAAGTATGTCACCCATTCAGTTAAAAACTGCTTCTGCAGCAAATAGTGGTCTTCTTGCATAAAAGGATCTTTGACTGCCAGCAGAAAGAAGCAATGGAAGAGCCAACCAATGCTCCCTTGGAAGGAGGTTCCAGAGCCTGGGAATAAGCATTGTAAAAGTCTCTTCTTAAGACCCCAACAGCCTTATGTTAAAAGATGACAGAACTGAAAGAAGATCTTGAGGCTGGGAAGATGCATACCATATAAAACATTATACAGAAAGACCCACTGATTTTCAGTGCAAAACTAAGCAAATTTAACAATTACAATCAGATTATAAGGTTTTCTAGGCAAGCTTTATTCAGAGGAGGTTTGCCATTGCTTTCTTAGGCCAAGAGAGTGTAACTCTAACAAGGACACGCAGTAAATTTCTGTGACTAAGGGCTTGTCTGCACAAATTAAAAAACCTGGACTCATTTCAAATCATTCTGGCTGGTTGATGCATGGTGATGTCTGGTGAATATATTGGGTTTTCTGCCCTTAACCGAACTTAAAGCAAAGCAAAGTCAGAGAATATTCCAAAATTTATAGGAAACTGCAGAGTAGCCAAGAACTTCACAGCCATCTGGACAGTTGGATCAGGTCTGTTTTGGCCTGGTCCATTGTTCAGCAGACATGGCTGCCATCATTCTTTCTCTGCGCTGAACAGCACAGACGATGGAGATGTCTTGTCCCTGTGTCATTGATGCCGTCGTTCTCCAGTGGCCATGGAAATCCTTTGTAAGTGTCTGGCCATCATGGTCACATCTACCTATATGCAAATGGAGCACTTGCTTGACCAGCAAGAAAGAGGGACTCACTTTATCCACTCCTTGTTGATTATGTAGGTGGCCTGTTATGATCTCATAGACATAGCACATGATATCCAAGTGCTCACAAGGAGTTCCCTGGCTAGCGTGGGATGTTGGTAGTGACTGGGGACAAAAGGACAGTCAAGAAGATCATCTGAACACATGACCGTGGGTTCAACAGGGATGTGTTGGATTCAGGAGAGTTCTGTGACACAATTACCTTATGTAGTCATAACCTGAGAAAGGACTTGGCCTCCCAGAGTCCTAATGCAACATTCTGACTACTATACCACCTGGCTCCTATTATATTTTGTACAGCAAATGAAATGTAAACACTGTCATGGGGATAGGCAGCCTTGTACTGCTCTCCTAATGCTTTGGACTACAGTTCCCAGAAGCACCAGCCAGCATGATCAATGATTATCGATTAATACAGTTCTCCATCTAGCCCAACCCCCCACCATGCAAGAAAACCCAGCTCACGGCCTCTCTTTAGAGATCTTCTAAAATGGAGAATCCACTATCCTTCAAGGCAACCAACTGCCAAACAGTTATTACTAAAAATAAGTTCTTCGTGATGTTTATGTGGAATCTCTTTTCTTGTAATTTGAATCTATTGATTCTCATTTAAGTCTTGGGAGCAGAAGGCAAACTTCTTCCATCTTCCATGTGACATCTCTTCAAACATTTAAAGACAGCTATCACACCACTTTTCCAAGCTAAACATGCCCAGCTTCTTAAGTCATATGGTGTGGTTTATGAGACTTTTACAGCCTTAGCACACCAGAGCACAGTCCAAAGTATCTAGCTTTCCAATATCTGTCCAACTCCTCATGGGACAGACTACTAAATCAATGTGCATGTTACTAGCCTGTATTTCTCCCTACCTGAAATCAATGGTAGCTTTTTTGTTTTATTTTTAAAGGAGCACTTAACTTCTGCTGAATGTTGGTTTTGACTAAGAACCTTTTATGTTTTCAAGGACTGGTATAGTGGTTCTGAACCTTCTCTTGAGCATCGGCTGTTGGCCTTTGCAAGAAACCAGATACTGTGCTATATGAACAAAACACAAGGTGCATTAGCTGATACAATCTATTATTTAGTACAACAAGTGCAGAGTGATATGTAATATCTTCTGGAGCCCTTTTCCATGGGAGCATATTATCATGGAAATAACATTGCCAGGGGCCTCATAAGGTTACTTTAGGAGACCTGATCACAGCCTGTGATGACCCATGGGCCTTGTAGTCCTGCTCAGGACATTGTAATTCCTGATGAAGATGAAAACTTGGGTTTTTTACCTTCCCAGTCTGAACTGGATTCCTCTCAGCCAGATCTTTCCCAGGCAGATCTGGGAACCTTGCACCTGCAAGAAAGTTGTCTCCCAGAAGTATGTCAAACAAGCCCAGAGCCTACTTCTCCCGTGTTCTTGCGCCGGGAGTTTTGTAAACAACAGAGAAGTTTGGAATCAGCTTCGCGCAGGAGTGCGAGGATTGCAGCTAAGAATGTGGCCAATTAAGACTGCTTCTCGTGAGAATCTTTGGGGAGTCTCACATCTGGTCTCAGAGTTTAGCTTTCGGTTCTGATTCCCAGAGAACTGCTTCGGCGGGAAAGCTAGACTCTATTTAGGTGTTTTACCCGCGTAGTAACTTCGCGGAGTCAATTCGTCAGCCTACGGAGCGAGTTGTGTCTGGACAGCGCGCTCCGATTCAAGCCTCGCTCCTGTTCAAGCCTTGCCTTGCTATCCAGCCTTCGCCTTGCTTCCCAGCCTTTGTTTATCTACGGACTTTGCCTTGTTTCCCAGGATCAATCCTTGCCTTGTTCCACGGATTTTATCAAGTTATTCCACGGACCTTGTTCTTGTTCTTAGTTACCTTGTTCCACGTTCAAGCCTTGTTTCAAGTATCAAGTTATTTCCTAGCCTCGCTCAAGTTTCATGGACTAAAGGACCTTGTCATCTCCCCTCACTTTGCTTGGCAAAGTGAGTGTTTCGGTTATTGGATTACAACTTTGGACCTTAATATTTCTTATTGGACATTGCTTTTTTGGACTAATTCTGACCTTTCCTGAAAGGTCTAATTCTGGACTATTTTCTACACTTGTTTTTATTAACTTTATATATTCCTTCAATAAAGATATTAGATAGATTCTGGCCTCTGTGTATGGTTATTGGTGCTCTGCAGCCTGGGTCGTGACAGTTTGACTCCGCCAACCCTAAGCACCAATTAACCTCGGCCAGAATGTCTACCGGAGTCGTACCTGGGCCGAGCGGCCAGCCGATTACCTACACCATCGACAAGGATGAGGTGGACCGAATCCGTGATAAGCTCAATGCACAGGATGGAGAAATAAGGGGTTTGAAGGAACGCGGAATTCGTCTTCCGGCCATGGCGTTGCCAACCAAGTTTACTGGAGAAGCTTCTAAGGTTCATGTCTTCCGTCGCCAATGTCAAGCTTATCTAGAGGCCCGTGCTGCCGAGTTTCCCCAAGAAGACATCAAAGTGGCATGGGTTTACAGTCTTCTAGACGGGCCAGCGGCCAGCTGGGCGACGGCACTGTACGACCAAGCCTCTCCACACCTAAGATCAGCGCAACACTTCTTGGACCACCTCAAGGAGACTTGGGGAATCGAGGACAATTTGGAGGCAGCCGGTCACAAACTCCGTCGCCTTTTCCAAGGAGACAGACCTATGTCTCAGTATATAGCCGAGTTCCGAGTACTGGCCCACAACACCGGCTGGAACGATGTAGCCCTCAGGGGACAATTCCGGGAGGGTCTCAACATTGAAATGCTGGAAGAAATCTCCAAGGTGGATCCTCCCCAGACCCTCGAGGCACTCATTGATCAATGTTTACGGGCTGAAGTCATGATTGCCAACAGGAAACAGTGGGTTCGAGGCCAGGGCAGTAGAGCCGGGGCAAAACCCCCCGCTCCCGCCAGCGTTCAGCCACGTCCGGTGTGGAGACCCCCACCGCCAACCCCATACCCCAGAGGAGGCGAGGAGGTGCCGATGCAGTTGGGCAATGTGCGTCCCAGACTAGATGCCGCCGAGAAGGCCCGTCGTCAACGCTTAAACCTCTGCTGGTACTGCGGGAACGGGGGCCACTTCGCCAGAGAGTGTCCAGCCAAAGGGAAGCCTGCCGCCCGTCTTGCGGCGGCGTCCTCCACGGAGACGAAGGCGTCTGAGCCGACTGGCACACAGCCGGCGGGGGAAGCCAACGACCGGGTGTAGAGAGGCTCGCCAACCCGGTCAAAAAATCCATCCAAGAGCCGCCAACCGGGGTCCTGTTCCTTCTCGTGGTCACATTATGGTCAGCAAAAAGGGGACCCGTCATGATCCACGCCATGATAGACTCTGGAGCTACCAACAATTTCATCGATAGAGAGTATGCCGACTCTCTGGGATTACAATATCATGATTTCAAGAATGCCCGTGTGGTGCAAGCCATAGACGGCCGCCCCCTCAAGACGGGCCCCGTAAGTCAGTGGTCGGAACCCACCAGGATGTGGATAAGGGAACATATGGAAGAGATTTCCTTCTTTGTTACCGAGGTTCCCCATTTCCCCGTGATTTTGGGAATTCCATGGCTGACTCTCCACGACCCTAACATCTCCTGGTCCAACAGAGAACTGCAGTTTGCTTCACCATACTGCCAAAACCATTGCCTCGTAGCCAAGGTATGCCATGCCACAGACACCGAGCCCATCATCACCTTGCCAAAGAAGTACTCCGAGTATTGGGATGTATTCAATGAGAAAGAAGCCGAAAAATTACCCCCACATAGACCTTATGACTGTGCCATTGACTTGGTGGAGGGGGCCCCGATCCCGCGAGGGCATCTCTACTCCCTGACCGAACCAGAGCAAGAAGCTCTCAGGGAATTCCTAGAGACAAACCTTCGCAAGGGATTCATCAGACCCTCTCAATCCCCAGCCGCCTCCCCAGTGATGTTTGTGAAGAAGAAGTCAGGGGAACTACGCTTGGTGGTGGACTACAGAGCATTGAACAATATCACCAAGCGGAACAGCTATCCCCTGCCCTTAATCTCGGATCTACTGGATCGGCTTCGAGGAGCCAAGGTTTACACCAAGCTGGATCTTCGGGGGGCTTACAACTTAGTTCGCATCAGGGAAGGGGACGAGTGGAAGACCGCCTTCCAGACCAAATTCGGATTATTTGAGTCCCGAGTTATGAATTTCGGTTTATGCGGAGCCCCCGCAACGTTCCAGCATTTTGTCAATGACATTTTTCAGGACTATCTAGACAGGTTCTTGATAATCTACCTGGACGATTTTTTGGTGTTTTCTAGATCACAATCAGAACATGAGAACCACGTCAAAATGGTGTTACAACGATTGCGGGATCATGGACTTTATGCCAAGCTGGAAAAATGCGCCTTTGATCTACAAGAGGTAGATTTCCTTGGTTACCGCATCTCGCCTCTAGGGCTTTCCATGGATCCAGCCAAGGTTTCAGCAGTATTGGAATGGCGGGCGCCAACTAACAAGAAAGAGGTGCAGCGTTTCTTGGGGTTCGCGAACTATTACCGCAAGTTCATTCCAGATTTTGCCCGCTGGTCCGACCCCATCACTAGCTGCATCCGTGGAAAGCAGCCTTTCCGCTGGACTGATCAAGCAGAGAAAGGGTTCCAGCAACTAAAGAAACTATTCACCTCCCAGCCAATTCTACAGCACCCAAATCCTGGAACCCCTTTTGTGGTGCAAGCGGACGCCTCTGATGTGGCAATTGGGGCTGTACTCTTACAACCGGTGGGAGATCACCTCCATCCCTGTGCCTTTTATTCTCGTCAACTAACCACACCAGAGAGGAATTACACCATTTGGGAAAAAGAACTACTGGCCATAAAGGCAGCCTTTGAAACTTGGAGACATTGGCTAGAAGGGGCCAAATTTCCCATTGAAGTCCACACTGATCATCGTAATCTAGAACATCTAAGAACTGCCCGCAAACTAAATCAGAGGCAGCAACGTTGGGCTTTATTCTTTGAACGTTTCAACTTCCAGATCCATTATGTGACCCCAGCCCAAACCAAGCAAGCAGACGCCCTGTCACGTAAACCGGAATACGCTGCAGGACGCAAGGAGACCTTTGAATCCCAACTGCTACAACCCGAGAACTTTGCCACGCTCACGGTGGGGAACACCAAATCCATTCCCATTGGTTCAACTTCCCCTACTCCAGGACCCATCTGTGCTCAAGAAATCAGGGCTAGTCAGCAAGCAGATGCCTGGGCGCAGGACCAACTTCGCCAAGGTCTGCATTTTCCCTTTTCGCTTAAAGATGGGCTGCTCTGCTATAGAAATCATGTTTATATCCCACCCGGACCGGGCAGGGAAAAAACGCTTCGTCTGTGTCATGACTGCAAACCAGCAGGACACTTCGGACTATTTAAAACTATGCATTTGATCCTAAGGGATTTTTGGTGGCCCAAGATCCGCAAGGATGTGGAAAAATATGTCAACACCTGCCCAGTATGCCAGCGCTCCAAGATACGAAGGGAGAAGCCCTCAGGGCTTTTACACCCCCTTCCTACCCCATCTCGCCCATGGGAAATAATTTCCGCGGATTTCATCACTGACCTACCACCTTCCTGTGGATTCACCACGATCTTAGTGGTGGTGGACCTTTTCACCAAGTTAGCCCATTTCATTCCCTGCGAAGGCCTCCCCACGGCCAAAGAAACTGCGGATCTATTTCTTCAACATGTTTTCAGACTACATGGATTGCCCAAGAGTTTAGTCACAGACCGTGGATCTCAATTCACCTCTCGTTTTTGGAAGGCACTACAAAAACTATTGGGCATAGACTCTCGCTTATCTTCAGCTCATCATCCCCAAACAGATGGGCAAACGGAGCGCACCAATGCCACTTTGGAGCAGTATCTTCGCTGTTATGTAAACTACCAACAGGACAATTGGGCTTCTCTGTTACCACTGTCTGAGTTTGCCTACAACAATGGAGTTCAAGCTTCTACAAAAGAAACGCCGTTCTTTGCAAACTACGGCTTCCATCCACGTTTCTTCCCCCCTGTCATTGAAACTTCAGAAGTTCCCGCAGCAGAGGATTGGCTGCAGGAACTCACAGCGGTGCAACAACTTTTGCTTCAGCAACTGGACCAAGCCAAGGAGGACTATAAACGCCACGCTGACAAACATCGCCAGCCGGGCCTCGAAATCAAGGTAGGAGATCGGGTTTTCCTGTCCACTCGCTTTCTGCCCTCCCACCGCCCTTGCCGGAAGTTAGATGCCCGCTTCATTGGCCCCTATCCAGTGGTGGCGCAATTAAACCCCGTGACTTTCAAACTCCAACTTCCGCGTTCAATGCGCATTCACCCAGTGTTTCACCGTTCCCTGCTCCTTCCGGCGGATGGTGTGCGACCTGATACAGACCAACCGGCCCCCCCTCCTGTTTTGATGAATGGGGAGGAGGAGTTCGAGGTTGAGGACATTTTGGATTCTCGCTTTCACCGCCGCCGCCTACAATATCTCATTGACTGGGTGGGTTTTGGCCCTGAGGAACGCTCTTGGGAAGACGCCTCCACAGTCCATGCTCCTGATCTAACCCGTCGCTTTCATCAGACCTATCCCACCAAACCGCGACCTCGCGCCTCGGGGAGAGGGCCCCAGTTTGGGAGGGGCCTTGAGGAGGGGGATAGTGTGATGACCCATGGGCCTTGTAGTCCTGCTCAGGACATTGTAATTCCTGATGAAGATGAAAACTTGGGTTTTTTACCTTCCCAGTCTGAACTGGATTCCTCTCAGCCAGATCTTTCCCAGGCAGATCTGGGAACCTTGCACCTGCAAGAAAGTTGTCTCCCAGAAGTATGTCAAACAAGCCCAGAGCCTACTTCTCCCGTGTTCTTGCGCCGGGAGTTTTGTAAACAACAGAGAAGTTTGGAATCAGCTTCGCGCAGGAGTGCGAGGATTGCAGCTAAGAATGTGGCCAATTAAGACTGCTTCTCGTGAGAATCTTTGGGGAGTCTCACATCTGGTCTCAGAGTTTAGCTTTCGGTTCTGATTCCCAGAGAACTGCTTCGGCGGGAAAGCTAGACTCTATTTAGGTGTTTTACCCGCGTAGTAACTTCGCGGAGTCAATTCGTCAGCCTACGGAGCGAGTTGTGTCTGGACAGCGCGCTCCGATTCAAGCCTCGCTCCTGTTCAAGCCTTGCCTTGCTATCCAGCCTTCGCCTTGCTTCCCAGCCTTTGTTTATCTACGGACTTTGCCTTGTTTCCCAGGATCAATCCTTGCCTTGTTCCACGGATTTTATCAAGTTATTCCACGGACCTTGTTCTTGTTCTTAGTTACCTTGTTCCACGTTCAAGCCTTGTTTCAAGTATCAAGTTATTTCCTAGCCTCGCTCAAGTTTCATGGACTAAAGGACCTTGTCATCTCCCCTCACTTTGCTTGGCAAAGTGAGTGTTTCGGTTATTGGATTACAACTTTGGACCTTAATATTTCTTATTGGACATTGCTTTTTTGGACTAATTCTGACCTTTCCTGAAAGGTCTAATTCTGGACTATTTTCTACACTTGTTTTTATTAACTTTATATATTCCTTCAATAAAGATATTAGATAGATTCTGGCCTCTGTGTATGGTTATTGGTGCTCTGCAGCCTGGGTCGTGACACAGCCTGTCCTGTGTCACTCTGTGGTTGCAAAAAAGTCTGTTTGAAAGGCTTTGCAACCCTGAGCTATAAAATGTAATCTGGGTTGAAATTTGGCACAGAAAGACCACAAAGCAGATACGCCCAAGGGAAGCAGGAACAGCTGCAATCTCTTGGATGCTGAATGTAGTTTCCAAGGATCATTTTGCGGCAGCCATTGTGTATGTGTGTTTTAAATTGCAACAGTGAAGCGACAGATGCAGGTTAAGCCTGCACATACATGCACATGCACTCACTACTTTTCACTTTCTTTTTGAAACTTGCCCAGCCAGTGAGAAATGGGAAAGAGTAAATTCAAATGCAAATCCCTAGATGCCAAAATGATTAAAATATGCCAAAATGACTTAAAAGTTTTGGATATTTTACGAGACAACACATGGGCACATGTATTTCCAAATGGAAAACTTTAGTTTCTTTTTTTAGTACTTCCATTCTAGTTCAACTATCATGGTGGCATCCTGTGAAATGCTGGGATTTGTAGAGGGACTAGTGCTCTCTGGCAGAGGACTCTAAATACCTCACTAATGTGGATCCCAGGATGGCATAGGATAGGGCATGACAGTAAGAGTGGCATCAAAGTACTACAATGATGTAGAATATGTGTGAGAGAGGGAACCTCTCCATCTCAAGGAGGCTGATCCACAACATATAATGCAGTTCCGATTTCTAGACATGGAGCTCATACTTTTTCCACCTCAACTATTTGAACACATTGCCTAGAATTCATACTCATAGAATTGGAAGACATCATAAGGGCCATCCCATCCAACCTTCCACCATGCAAGAAGACACAGAGCACTCCTGACAGGTGGCCACCTAGCTTTAGTTTAAATACCTCCAAAGAAGGAGAGACTCCACTCTAGCCTGCAGAAGAGAAGGCTGAGAGGAGACATGACAGCCATGTATAAATATGTGAGGGGAAGTAATAGGGAGGAGGGAGCAAGCTTGTTTTCTGCTGCCCTGCAGACTAGGACACGGAACAACGGCTTCAAACTGCAGGAAAGGAGATTCCACCTGAACATTAGGAAGAACTTCCTCAATGTGAGATCTGGAACACTCTCCCTAGAACTGTGGTGGAGACTCCTTCTTTGGAAGCTTTTAAGAAGAGGCTGGATGGCCATCTGTCGGGGGTGCTTTGAATGAGATTTTCCTGCTTCTTGGCAGGGGGTTGGGCTGGATGGCCCATGAGGTCTCTTCCAACTCTATCATTCTATGATTCTATGACTCCTTCTGAGACTACATCCTAATCTCGGAGTCTTATTTATTTATTTATTTATTTATTTATTTACAGCATTTATATTCCACCCTTCTCACCCCGAAGGGGACTCAGGGCGGATCACATTACACATATAGGCAAACATTCAATGCCTTTTAACATAGAACAAAGACAAGACAAACATAGGCTCCGAGCGGGCCTCGAACTCATGACCTCCTGGTCAGAGTGATTCATTGCAGCTGGTTACAGCTGGCTTGCTCTCCAGCCTGCGCCACAGCCCGAGCCCGAGTCTTCCTTGCCTAAGAAAACTAAGAAATGTATGGGGTTGCCACTGATTGACAGGCAAAGGTAGAGTCTCTCTTCCTGTAGTTTGAATCCATTGCCCCATTTCCTAGTCTCTAGAGCAGTGGAAAGAAGCTTGCCCACTCCTCAATGTGACATCCTTTCAGATACTTGAACAGGCCTACCGTGTTACCTCTCAACCTTCTCTTCTCCAGGCTAAACATACCCAGTTTCCTAAACTGATCCTCATAGGGCTTGGCTTCCAGATCTTTTACCATTTTGGTCACCCTTCTCTGAACAGGGTTGTTGTATGTTTTCCGTGCTGTATGGCCATGTTCCAGAAGTATTCTCTCCTGATGTTTCGCCCACATCTATGGCAGGCATCCTCTGAGGATGCCTGCCATAGATGTGCGTGAAACGTCAGGAGAGAATACTTCTGGAACATGGCCATACAGCACGGAAAACATATAACAACCCTGTGATCCTGGCCATGAAAGCCTTCAACAATCAGAGGCGGTTCAACCACCAGGCCAACTAGGCAGTTTCCTGTGGCGCCATCTTGTTGGGGGCGCCATTGAGGCAACTCCTGTCTCCTGCGGCCTGCCTCCGCAAGGTATTGAACTGCTTTTTCTGTTGATTTGTTGTAAAACTAGATGTTTTAGTGCTTAATTTGTAAAATCTTAATGTAATTTGATGTTTAATAGGCTTTTCCTTAATCCCTCCTTATTATCAAACATTTTCGCTTATCCAACGCTTTTATTTCAGTGATTGGTTTGGGGGGGGGGGGCGCCAAAATTCTGTTTGCCTACACTTGAAAAATACTTAGAGCCGGCTCTGTCAACAATACATCTTCTCTGAACACATTACAGCTTGTAAATATCCTTCTTGGACTGTGATACCCAGAACTGGACACAGTAGTCCAGATTAGGTGTGACTGAAGCAGAAAAAATTAGTATGACTACTTACCTAGATTTTAATGCTGTGCTCTGAATATGCTTCTTTTGATATATAAAAACATAGTATCCTTTTAGGTATTGCATCACACTGATGACCCATGCTCAACTTGTGGTCTACCAAGGATCTCATCACATGGAGGGGGACTGCTGGGAGACAGTAGGGGAATCCATCGGGCAGTGGGGCAAATCCATTGGGCAGCATGGGAAACTGTCCTTAAGCGCCCTTCCTGCTTCTTCCCACACTGTCCCCATGGGTACATGGGTAACCAGGATGCTTCTAGGATGGAGCCAGGATGGAAGTAACTCTGCATCCTGTGATGGGCTTCAGTGGACTCTGTCCTGGAGCATTGAAGGATGGGGCAAAAGCCCCATGTAATGGGGTCATAAGACTCCTTGTTCCCTTTTATATGAACTGTCACCTATCCTAGATCTGTGCATTTCATTTCTCCTGCCTAAGTATATTATCTTACAATTTCCCTTTATTTGGCAACCTGAAGTAGATGGTCCATTAACTCTTCAATCAGCTTCCTCTACTTCCCTTCATATTAGGGGAAATGTTCTGAGGACACTGAATGCAAAATATCCCTAAGACGCACTTCGTTTAAAGTACATTTTCTTTGTGTTTGAAAACTCCAGGAATGACCTCTTTCACTTTGTTTTTGTTTTCCTTACTATACTTGACAATCCACTGTGTTTGTGTGTGAGGGGGGATGGTGGCTAAAACAAGAGGCCTGCCAATCAGTTCCAGTGGAACAATTTCCTGTGACATCCATCATGGTGTTTTTCAACTGTCGTACAGCTTTTGTGATCCTGACTGTTGTTTGAGCTCAATTCTTCACGGAGCAGCTTGGACAGGACTTTAATCTGCCAAGCCCAGGAGCTGGGTGGGCCTCAAGGGATGTCCATTTCCTTCCTCATGGGTTCCAAATGCATGCTGCTGTCTCTAGGAAGAGACTTTTGAATGGAGCAGAATGGGTAGTAGTCTTCTCTTTTCACATCTGAAGAAAATCATAGAATCATAGAATCATAGAATAGTAGAGTTGGAAGAGACCTCATGGGCCATCCAGTCCAACCCCCTGCTAAGAAGCAGGAAATCGCATTCAAAGCACCCCCGACAGATGGCCATCCAGCCTCTGCTTAAAAGCCTCCAAAGAAGGAGCCTCCACCACGGCCCGGGGGAGAGAGTTCCACTGTTGAACAGCTCTCACAGTGAGGAAGTTCTTCCTGATGTTCAGGTGGAATCTCCTTTCCTGTAGTTTGAAGCCATTGTCCTAGTCTGCAGGGCAGCAGAAAACAAGCTTGCTCCCTCCTCCCTATGACTTCCCTTCACGTATTTGTACATGGCTATCATGTCTCCTCTCAGCCTTCTCTTCTGCAGGCTAAACATGCCCAGCTCTTTAAGCCGCTCCTCATAGGGCTTGTTCTCCAAACCCTTAATCATTTTAGTCGCCCTCCTCTGGACGCTTTCCAGCTTGTCAACATCTCCCTTCAACTGCAGTGCCCAAAATTGGACACAGTGTGATTCCAGGTGTGGTCTGACCAAGGCAGAATAGAGGGGGAGCATGACTTCCAAAAACAAGAACAGTTGATATACAGGCATCTCTCTACATTTGCAGTTTAGACTTTTGTGAGTTTACTGATTTGATCTAAAACATTATCTATGTCCTCCTGTATGACTCTATGGTCAACTTCCTTCAATCATGCTGGAGGACATTTCCATAGAGAACACCTCTCTAAGAATCTCTAGGTTCTTCATTGCAATTCCATGGCCAACTTCCAACAGAAGTTGGCCATAGGGTCATGCTGGAAGAATGACAAATACCTAGCAGTGGTTCTCAATCTGCTTTGGCCTACAACTCCCAGAAATCATAGCCAGTTTACCAGCTGTTAGGATTTTGGGGAATTGAAGGCCAAATCATCTCTGGGGACCCACAGGTTGAGAATTTGCCTCAGTACTGGGTTGTCCCATCTCACGTCTTTCTTTCAGGACTGTGGTGTTGCCTTTAGAGTTATTAAGGTCTCAAGATTCAACCTGCACTTCAAAATTTTTCAGGTCGCATGAATCCTGGGGAATAAGTGTCCTCAGAATTAGTGTTACTATATGAGGATCAATGTGATGGCTATAAGTATGTGCCACTCAGAGGAAAGAAGGTGGGAGGGAAACCTAGAGAGCCCTCTTTCCTCAATCTATTTAGGAGTTCACACTCCACTAATTAATCCCAGATTCTGTTCATCTGGTGCTCTTCGTTGGTGGCAAGCCAGCCACGTTGTTCTCTGTAGGCATAAATGACCTGCTAACAATGACTTCATTTACCTCTTTAACTCACTGTGCAATAGAGCCTTCTCCAGTTAATAAATCTTGCTAGTCTTCATCAACAGGAGCCTGATCTTGTAATAAACAATCTTATTTTTAAAGCTTTGTCTTCATATTTTGCAATCATTAAAAGAAACCCTCTTCCTAATCTTTTGTGCAAATACAAAAATGGACCATGCTTTTTCTATAACATTGGTTATAGAAATGTTATAACATTAGTGTATATGTTTCTAGTCCATCCAGGCTGCTAAAGACAATCAAGTTAAAAGAGAACTAGATCCACTTTGAAAATAGTTGTTTCTTCATAATAATCAGATGGACTTCCTCAAAATACAAAAGTATGTAAATTTTAAAAAGTGAAGGCAAAAAATGGTATTTAAAATTATACATGGTTTATGGAGGTCAAACCTTGAAGCTTGTCTGAAATGCTATCAAGTGCAAAATGTGGCCATTAGTTTATTTTCTAGTATGTATTTTTGTTTTTGTGCCTTCAAGTCATTTTTTATTTATGGCAGGGATCTGCAAACTAAGGCTTCCAAGGTCATGTACCTGGCCTCCGCCCTAAACTTAGTAGGGTCGCCCTAAGTCTGCAGTTACTTGAACAATAACAATCCTAATGAACTTGATTATCTTATCAGCCAAAAGCAAATCCTCACTTCCCATTAAAATACTGGTAAACTTATGTCGGTTAAAATGGTTCTCCATTTAAAATATTACATTGTTTTTTCATGGGTTTTTTTTTGCACTACATAAAAATATGTACAGTGTGTATAGGAATCTGTTAATGTTTTTTCCAACCCCACAACAGTCCGAGGAACCATAAACTGTCCCTCATCTTGTGGACCCCTGATTTATGGAGACTTTAAGGTGAACCTATCATGAGGTTTTCTGTGGCTGAAAGTGTGTGATTCATGCAGAGCTCCCCAAACCCCTTTCATACAGCTGTATAATATCCACAATGAACTGCATTATATGACAGTTCAATCAGATATTGTGAATTGTCTGCCTTAATATTCTGGATTATATGCCTGTGTGAAAGGGCCCGCAGTGGATTTTCATAACTGAGGGAATCGAACTTTGGTTTCCATAGGCAAAGTCCAACACTTAAATTACTGTAAGACACTATTTTACAAATTATGTAACAGCACATGGAAACAGCTGCCCTAATTTCCAGTTTGATCTTGAGTCCAATTCAAAGGAGACCTTCTCTGTGCCCATCTGTGGAAACAATACACTTTTGGAAGACTTTGGGCTCTTCCACACAGCCATGTAACCCAGAATACCAAAGCAGAAAATCCCACAATATCTGCTTTGAACTGGGTTATCTGAGTCCACACAGCCATATATTCCAGTTCAAAGCAGGCATTGTGGGATTTCCTGTCTGGATATTTTGGGTTATATGGCTGTGTGGAAGGGCCCATGGGAAAAAGATTTCCTTGTTTTGAATACCTTTTCCTTGAACACCTGAATGATGCCACACAGAGCAATTGGTGAAGATAACATGGCCCCATTCGGGCTGGATCTACACTGCCATTTAATGCAGTTCAAAACTGCATTATATGGTCAGTTTAGACCAGTGGTTCTCAACCTGTGGGTCCCCAGGTGTTTTGGTCTACAACTCCAAGCCAGTTTGCCAGCTGTTAGGATTTCTGGGAGTTGGCGGCCAAAACATCTGGGGATCCACAGGTCGAGAACCACTGCAGTTTAGCTGCAATGAACTGCATTATATGGGTCTACACTGCCGTAGAATGCAGTTCCAAACTACATGGCAGTATAGCTCCAGCCTGAATTTTAAATAGTACAGTAGAGTCTCACTTATCCAAGCTAAACGGGCCGGAAGAAGCTTGGATAAGCGAATATCTTGGATAATAAGGAGGGATTAAGGAAAAGCCTATTAAACATCAAATGTTAGGATTTTACAAATTAAGCACCAAAACTTCATGTTATACAACAAATTTGACAGAAAAAGTAGTTCAATACGCAGTAATGTTATGTTGTAATTGCTGTGTTTACGAATTTAGCACCAAAATATCACGATATATTGAAAACATTGACAACAAAAATGGTTTGGATTATCCAGAGGCTTGGATAAGCGAGGCTTGGATAAGTGAGACTCTACTGTAACTGCTGTTTCTGGCTTTACTATTTATCCACCACTGACTTTACTGTTAATTTACAATTAATCCTCCACTATTAATCCACTGGCTCTATTTTAACAGAGCTTATGTTTTAAATGAATTGGAGTTGAATAGATTTGGTACAGTCAGTGTCCATGCCCTCTGTCCATAAAAACACTGTCTTTAAAAATCTTTAAGAGTCAGTAACAGCCTACTCCCATCTTTTCTAAATCCCTTCCCACAGCTCTGCTTACAGTTGTTCATATAATGCAGCTGATAGGACCTGGGGCAAAGATTGTGACGCTTTTAGTATGGTCTGTGCTGCACATTTCTCTCCATTGGTACTACACAAATATTATATGGCACCGCTGTAGATCATCAGTAATAAATGTATGGATGCAAAACCCAAGATAAGGGTAAAGACACATTTATCTGTCATGTGTTTTATATTACAGAAAGCTTTGTAACACAGAGAGAGCAGCAGAGGAAAAGAGATTTCCCCTTTTCCTTTTTTCAATCGGCAATATGCAGGTTTTCTTAAGTGATATATTTGTACGTTTTATGAATGAAATATCTGTGATTCATGCTGTCATGACTCACAGTCCATTTTTTAAAGGCAAGGCACACAAATAAAAAAGAAAAACCAACTTTTGAGTAATAAAGAGGTACAAATTAAAAACATCAAGGACAAGCGGACAGTGTGGGATTTAGGGAGCAGAGATGAAAGTGATAGAAAAGACAAACATACATAGCAAAGGGCAGAGTGGAAGTCCTTTCAAGTCCTCTTAAACGGCCAAGAACAGAGGATTCCTGGTGGATAGGTTAACAGTTCAATGATGCTGTCCTTCTGTGAAAAAAGAAATTCAGCTACAAAACATGTTGGATTCAATGGGAATCTTAAAATATATATGTGAAGAAAAACAGTCAACCTGTCTAGAGCAAAATGTACATGCATCACACGAATTTATGAAAATGTGGTTACATGGAATACTTAAAGACGTCAAAATTAGGCTGGATACACTGCCTTATATTCCAGGATCTGATCTTAGATTATCTGCTTTGAACTGGATGAGTGTACACTGCCAGATAATCTGGGATAAACAGATAATCTGATATTAGATCCTGGGATATAGAGCAGTGTAGATCCAGCCCTAATGTTGAACCCCCTTTTCTGTGTGCCCAGGAACCCCAGTGGCGAAGTGTGTTAAAGCACTGAGCTGCTGAACTTGCAGACCGAAAGGTCACAGGTTCAAATCCTGGGAGCGGAGTGAGCACCCGCTGTTAGCTCCAGCTTCTGCCAAACTAGCAGTTCAAAAACATGCAAATGTAAGTAGATCAATAGGTACTGCTCTGGCAGGAAGGTAAGGGCGCTCCATGCAGTCATGCCAGCCACATGACCTTGGAGGTGTCTACGGACAACGCCGGCTCTTCAGTTTAGAAATGGAGATGAGCACCAACCCCCAGAATCAGACATGACTGGACTTAACATCAGAGGAAACCTTTGGAAAACAGACCTTTCCAGTAGATGGCTGCATGGTACACGGTTGAACCTTTTACTGATGGAGCTACAATGAAATGGGGTATTTTTAAATATTTTGTTTTTATTTTTTGTGTGTTTTAACAGGTTTTTGGAATTTTAGGATGGTATTTTGTTTGTTACATTAATTAGGTTGTGTTATATTGTTGAATGTATCTATTTCTATTTTCTTTCTGGCAACTGAATGTTTGCCTTACATGTTGGAAACTGCCTTGAGTTCCTTTGGGAGATAGGGTGGTATACAAATAAAGATGATGATGATGATGATGATGACACAATCATATATTGGCACAAGGATGAATGGTCGGGCCTCCACATTTAATAGGGTTAGGGGTACATGTCTCCCATAAAACGAAAAACTGCAAATAATAAAATTGGTCAGCTTGTAGCCATTGTAGAAGCTGTACAAAGCCCTAGAGAGAATATTTTTATCATGAATAACCAGATCCACAAATGTCAAATCCACAAATATGGAGGAACACCTATACAACAAAATAAAGTGACATTTTCATATATAATTATTGTGCTATGTGGGCTACATGGGGCACTATCATTTTTACCAAAATATGTTTTCTATTTATAGACAGCCTAATATGTAAGCCTGTACCAAGTCAGAGTTAGGGAAACTACAAGCCTCCAGGCACTGTGAACTACAACTCCTGTTATGCGCATAACCATTGACTTTATGGATTAGGACTGATAGGAGTTAAAATCCAAAAACAGTTGAAATCCAATCACTTCTGGAAGACAATAGCTGATTTACTTACTGATTTTAGTGCAATCTAGTTCCACAGAAATGCTAAGGGAATTATTTGCACAAGAAAGAATGTAAGGGCAAGTCTACATGGACAAGAAGTGGACTCACCTCAAATCAAGCAATGGGTATCCTCATGACATACACAGTCTTCCAGGGAGTATTATAGGTTTTTTTTGTTTAACCCAATTTTGCCCCATTTTACATAAAGTCAGGGGATGCTCTGGAGTTTGCTGGAAAATCCAGATTATCCCAGAGTGGTAAGTATCTCCCTTGTAATCCAACATGGTTGCGATAGTTTGATCTTGCATCTGAAAGTAAAAGCCATTTGCATTATGAAATACCTGCTTTTGGTGGAGATAACAATTGCTAGAATAAATTTGTTTGGTACAGATCAATACAAACACTGGACTTTTTGGATTCTTCCTTGTGGACTGCAGGGATTGTCAAATATTCCCACTATAGGGGAAAAACTACACCAGCAAATCAAGGTTTGCATGGAAATAAGCATCTGCTGATGGGATGAGACAAATGTAAACTCATCCACTGATGACATTACCAGGGGTCCAGAGGCATGAGTGTGGAGAGGGATCCTGGCTGACATAGCCCAAGGATGAGAGAGTGGAATAAGACATTACCAAGAGAGTGGAAATGTTTTAAGCTGTTGCTCCAGATCTAAATATAATCGTAGCCATGGGGCATTTTACTGAGATTTTGGAAGTCCTCCAATGAGTGTTTATTCTGTTGAACTAACAATGTTGGATTGCTGACATCAATAGATACATTGCCAATACCATTCCATTCTTTGGATGGCATCAGCATCAGGAAGGAAAATAGGGAATGGCTTGCATTTCTGTATATACTTACTTTTTGGCAAATAGTATTTATTATTTATCTTATTTAAAACATTTATATTCCACCCTTCTCACCCTGAAGGGGACTCAGGGTGGAGCACGACATATATATGGCAAACATTCAATAATAAGAGAGGCAGAGGGATGTCAGTAACCATCAATTTCAGGACTGGCTCAAGATATTTGCTGTCTGATACAAAGGAGAAGAGAGTACATATATCCCATTCTATGCATGGAAATCAACTGGACAGGTGGCTGGAACTGATTTGTATTTGGCAATGCTATGTGGTTTACAGCACAACTAAGACCACTGGCCAACTTGTGAAGTTCAGGAGAGGGTGTGTAGCACACATATCTCTGCCCAGTCTCATAAAGGCAAAGGAATTGATAAAGGCTTCAGGAGGAAACAGCTAGTGGGCTATCATTGCTGTTCTCCTTCCAGTATTGGTTTCCTGATATGGTTGTCTTATTCCTGGATCACCAGCTCTGGGAAAATGGTTACACAATTGGCCTCAATTGTCTTAATTAACGTAGGAACTGTACAGTCCTCTGAATGTCATTGGGTTGTTCTCCCTATATATTTTAAAAGCATCTGAAGTGGGATGACAGAGAAGTAAATGGAATTGGCAACTTGAAACAGTTGGGAGGTATGTTATGGTTCCACTTTAGCTGCCATGGCAACATCCTAGAGAATGCTGGCATTTGTAATTTATTAAGGCACTATTGCTCTCTGGCTGAGAAGGCTACTCTTTCCTGTACTTCAAATCCCAGGATCTCTTAATATGTCACTACATGGCACAGCTATAATTATAGAACTATAATTATAGCTCTTGGGGTCCCTGGTGGCACAGTGTGTTAAAGCATTGAGCTGCTGAACTTGCGGACTGAAAGGTCCCAGGTTCAAATCCCAGGAGTGGAACGAGCGCCCGCTGTTAGCCCCAGCTCCTGCCAACCTAGCAGTTCGAAAACATGCCAATGTGAGTAGATCAATAGGTACCGCTCCAGCAGGAAGGTAACAGCACTCCATGCAGTCATGCCAGCCACATGACCTGGTGATGTCTATGGACAACGCTGGCTCTTCAGCTTAGAAATGGAGATGAGCACCAACCCCCAGAGTCGGTCATGTCAGGAGAAAACCTTTACCTTTTTAATTATAGCTCTGCCATTAATTGGCCATACAGTTTTTAAATGTATGTATATTCAAGACATGGAGTTTGAATCCATGGGTGCAGAATTCGTGAATATGGAGGAATGACTATAATTGCCTATCATGAAAGAACCCAGGGGGGGAAAAAACTATCATTGTACTGGCCCACCATTGATCTTGGATGGCCATAAACTCCAAAGGAAAGTTTGAAGTTTTCCCCACCAATGCTGCTGGGGAATATGGCAATTTCACCATATTTTTTTTACCTTTTTGGACCATTTCAGGTCTTGGAGAGGTTTTATTTTTTGCCAATAGTCAATGTTGGGGGCACTTTTGTTGGAAAAAAACAGGACATAGTTTGGTGCAAATTGTACCAAAAATGCCCCACAAGTCCCTTAAGGGACACTGGGGGAGTGACAGACCTTGGGGCACACTTTCCTCACCCTCAGCTTAGAAAAATGAGCAACCCAAGCAAGGGCTTTTGTGTATGTTTTAAAGCTTGTTTTCCAAAGTCGGGATGGGGCTGAACGCATCTGTCTTGTGACTTTAAAGGGCTTGTCTGACAGTAAGGAAGCACAACCCACAGGGATGTTGTCTTTTGAATGGATTTCATGGGAATTCTGAAGGAGGTTTGATTAATTCAAGTTTGGGTTCCTTGGCAGATGGTTTTGGCATGCTGGAACTGATACTATTATGCTTTAGCGGCAGGCCCAAAGAAAGCCCCTGGTGTTACAGCCAATTGTTTGAAAGGGAATATAAATGCTACCCTTTCCTAAGCTGCAGCCACAACATGTCACAGCAATGACATCAATATGTCTCTCCAGCCCCTCCCAAGAATAATAAGAAATCATATCAGTTGCCCCAAATGCAAAAGAATAAAAAACAAGGAGAGGTGGAATTAAATAGCTTTCTGAACAACAACAAAAAGGACGATATTTCACTCAGCACTGAATTGACAAATGACTCTTTAACTGCTGTTGGACTGAAGCTGGAGTAATTCAAACTGAAGTTAGATAATACTTTGGTCATGTTGTGGACATAGGAGTGGCTCTAGCCAACATTTATCAAAAAGCATTTTTTTTTTGCCCACAGAAAATTTCTGAGATGTCAGAGCCGTTAGGAACACATTGAAAGTTTCCAATATTTTCCACCATTATTTTGGTAAGCCCTTCCAATTTCTCAGGGGTACAGTTGCAGCAGGGGCAAAATGGGGAACTGATCCTCCCAAGAAAGAATTGTGCCTTCCCTTTGGTCCCCAACTTTCTAACATTGCAGAAAGTAAGAAACTGAAAAATTCTTCCTATCTAATATTTGCTGTGTTTGTGTTCCCTTGGTAACTGTGACTACTCCTTTCCTTTGAAGCCAAACTCTATTTAAATGTTCAATTCAAGTTCACGTTATGGCAATGCTAGAAATGTGGGAACAAAAGGGTTTTTTTCTGGAGACGGAAATCTTTTTTGAGGAGGCAATGAGCTTTAACACACACCCCTCCCACAATACTAGTATCTAGTTTTATGTGTAGTTTCTGATATCTAAGGCAAGTCTATCACAAGATTTTAATGGCAGAATTTGTTCTGGGAAGAAGTTCAAGGTCATCTAGTGGGTTTTCATCACTGAGTGGGGTTCAAATCCTGACCACCTAGTATTCCTACCCAACGCTCAAACAACTACACCAAGCTCAATTACATTGCTACTCCATATGATATCCTGGAATGCAGGCACAGTCAACCTCCATATTCACAGGTTGTGTATCCAGAGATTCAACCAACCTCATCCCACCCCCCACCCCCAAACCATACCTTGATTCCATTGCACACCAAGCACTGCGATGATGTCAACAGGTTAATAATAATAATAAACTTTATTTTTATATCCCGCCCCATCTCCCCAAAGGGACTCGGGGCGGCTCACAACAGGAACAAGCCCGAACAACGACACAACATATTTGACAAAACTTAAAACATTTCAATGATACACAAAATAATATAATGGACAATACATTAAAATACAAGCAGATAAAATCAAAGCAATTAAAAGCAAACCAGCGGGGACAGGTTTAATAAAGTGCTATATCATGGAAATGAGTAACAGTGATAAAGTGCTGTACAGTTTTATAAACATAAAGAAGTATTCTGATGACAACTCTACTGGGCCTATTCATTCAAACACGCTCCAGAACAACCATGTTATTCTACATGAACTTTCCAAAAGTGACAAATTTAAATTCAAAGAAAAGAACCTAACACTTCGAAGGAAAAGTCAGATGTAGGAGAAAAGTGGAGCTGTCTTACTCATTTCTGGTTGGAGTGCTTAGCTCTAAATAACACTATGTAGCAACATTTGAGAGCCCCTGGTGGCACAGCAGATTAAACTGCTGAGCTGCTAAACTTGCTGACCGAAAGGTTAGTGGTTCGAATCTGGGAAGCGGTGTGAGCTCCCACTGTTAGCCCCAGCTTCTGCCAACCTAGCAGTTCGAAAACATGCAAATGTGAGTAGATCATTAGGTACTGCTCCAGCAAGAAGGTAATGGCACTCCATGCAGTCATACCGGGCACATGAAGTGTCTAAGGACAATGCCAGCTCTTTGGCTAAGAAATTGAGATAAGCACCAACCCCCAGAGTCGGACACGACTAGACTTAATGTCAGGGGAAAACCTTTACCTTTAACAACATTTGAAAAATTTTCTGGTTTTGATTTAAAAATGTTATTTCTGTTTAACTATGCAGGACTTACTTTGAAAGTAGTTGTTATACTCCAGAAACTTTGTTTTTGTGGTTGCCACAAACTATGTTGAATTGGTTGAGACTCTATGAAATATTCATTGAAAAACTATAGCAAAATATGCTTCAGGATGTCCCACAGTTTTAAAAACATTTTCCATCTTTTTATGATAGAACCAATTAGGAAATGATATTTTAAATCCAGGAACAAAAATCGTGTTGCATTGTGTAATATATTTTGGGAACCTTGTTTGTTCAACCATGTTTGTAATACTGAATTAGGCTCTCAAACTCCTTTCCCTTCCTTTTCTTTGGAAAAACCATCATCTCTATACATGATATATCTATATTTAACACACTTGGCCAGTGCCAACTGAATTTCTTTTGAGTTCTTTTTTGATAAGAACATACAAAAAAGGAACCCATGATTTCTTCATAAATTTGACAGCAAATATTGAGGCTGAGATTCTCGATTACTGTTTAGACCCTTAGCTAGAGTAAATGGTTTCTCTAGCCCAGTGGTTCTCAACCTGTGGGTCCCCATATGTTTTGGCCATCAACTCCCAGAAACCCTAACAGCTGGTAAACTGGCTGGGGTTTCTGGGAGTTGTAGGCCAAAACACCTGGGGACCCACAGGTTGAAATCCACTGGTCTAGCCCAACTCTATCAATGCTGGTTAACCAAGCATCAGTCACTGCAAGACAAAGTAGGTTAGTCAGGAGTAGGATCTTTCTCATAATTCTCCCATCACCGGAGGTCAGGCATAGAAGAGAGGTGGCAACATCCATCTGTTGTGTTCTGAACAGAATAACAGTCTCCTCATTACTTTCAGCAGTTGATGCCTGGAGAATATTTATTATCCCTATGTATTCTCTGAGAGCCAGCATGGTGTAGTGGTTTGAGTGTTGATCCACAGCATGATGAAGGTTTGAATTCCTGTAAGGCCATGGAAACTGGGTGACCTGGACAAGTCATACTCTCTCAGCCTTAGGTGAAGGCAATGGCGACATGTGTGTCCTGGGATCTAGTGTTTTTAGGGTATTTAGTCCTCATTGTTAAAGTAAATAAGAGACTCCTATAGCACATTTAGGAGCCCCTGTGGCGAAGTGCGTTAAAGCGCTGAGCTGCTGAACTTGCATAGAAAGGTCCCAGGTTCAAACCCCGGGAGCAGAATGAGAGCCCGCTGTTAGCTCCAGCTCCTGCCAACCTAGCAGTTCAAAAACATGCCAATGTGAGTAGATCAATAGGTTCTCTGGTGGGAAGGTAAGGGCGCTCCATGCAGTCATGCCAGTCACATGACCTTGGAGGTGTCTATGGACAATGCCGGCTCTTTGGCTTAGAAATGGAGATGAGCACCAACCCCCAGAGTCAGACATGACTGGACTTAACATCAGGGGAAACCTTTACCTTTACCTATAGCACATTTGAGCCTAAGAAAAATATGTGTAGTGTAATATTTCATGGACTCCACTTCATCAGATGTGTCATCTCTTGGAGCACAAGTCCCAGAATCCTACACCCAACATAAGTTCTGGAAGCTGTAGTTCAAAACACGTAACCCATATTGACTAGGGAGCTTCTGACAGTTAAAGGTCAAAAAAGTATTCTCTCTAAGCTCTGAGCAAGAGTACAAGAGAGAGTTGGAACTTGCCCGGACTTAGTTCATAAGAACAGATGGATGAAAGTCAATTAAAAAAAATCAAATCCAAGTATAATAAAATAAAAGGTGGGACACACTATTGAAAACCCATCAATCAAAAGGAATGTTTTGGGACAAGGGATAGTGAACCAGAAAGGGGGAGGAGATGGTGAATAGAAGCCATATAAAGCTTTGAAGGAGGCTTATCAAGGACAGCCTTCCTTTTTTATAGTCAGGCAAAGCAAAAGCACCTAGACTGTGCAAGTAGAAGCAGATGTGTTTTGCCAAAAAAAAAAAAAAGTGACGTAACCCACAGAAGAAACTTGGCCGCCTCAGAATGCCAAAGTGCAGAATTGTCTGAAGCCGGGAGAGAAAGCTGCACCAGGAGAGAAAGGAGGTGTGCCAACAGTTTGGATGAAAGAGACTGCTGTGTTTATGATCAAAATGATCCATGGGGTTTTGGAGGCCTTCAGACACTGATGTGAAGAGGATTCAAACAGACAGGCCATAAAGTCAAAGGAAATCTATGCACATGATTGCCCTGCTCGTGGTAATTACACTTGCCAACTGGATGCTATTAGGCATGTCTGACCAGTAAAATCATGTCCTGGCAGGATAGGGTTAGGATGGAGGCTCTGAGAAGGCAATAATGCCTGTAGCTGGGCTAAGGAGAACAACATGAAACAAGTTAACCCACCAGCCTTGTTGGATTGCTTGAAATTAAAAAATATATATTAGATCTTCAATGTGGCTTTAACTGTACCAATTGGGAGACATAAAGTAGCAAATCTTGGGAAAGTTTCTTTGAGTGGGCAATAATTCCCAGAATCCCCAGCCAGCATAGCCACTGGACACTCAGCCCAATCCTCTTCTAGGTAATACATTTATTAGGAGAAATCCGGATGACACAAAGGTGTGTTATTTCTGCTCTATATTGTGTAGAGATGTAAGTGCAAACCAACCAAGCTATTGATTGATTGATCAGTCTCCAATAGTAGCCGGTAGGAGCACAAAGATGTGGCTTTCCAAAGCTAAATTTAGATTCAGTTCTAAGTCAAGGCAAACTGGCTAGAAATTGATCCAAGTGAATGGTCAATATCAGACTGTGAACTGATTCTTGGGCGTGGTTGATACACAATGTTATCACCCACCCTAATTCTAGTATTGCACACACATGTACATATGCTACCTATCAGTCAGTGCCTAGTTATTTCCTATTCCAGAGTGGGGAAGATCCAGTCTCAAGGCTCACAGATGGAGGCCAAGGTTTGGCCAAGACCTAAAGCACAAGTAGACAAGGAAAAACTGAAAGAAAAGTCAAAAGCAGTGCTAAGGTCAAATGACTCCTATCAACATAGTCAATTGAGGACAATCTGAACCCAAACCCAAACATCAACCCATGATCTAATTTAGGAGTGGGGGAAATGTAACATGTGCACCACATTTTGCCTCCAGGGCTATTTTTGTGTGTGACTTTAGCATCATTTTTTGCCATTGTTATTGTCAAAATTCTTTTTTGTTACAAAATGTCCTCTGAAGTTGTGTATGGGTGTTTACACTAGCTCTCTAATCTGCTAAATTCACTTTGAATTCTGACCCGGTGAACATATGATACATTGGCAAAGTTCTGTATTAGGCTTAAAAGACAGTACAGATAAAATAAGCTATTTAAAACTGGAACAACTGGAGGGACAGAACCAGACAAAATGCACACTGAGCTGTTGTTTGGTCTAAGGTCAACCTTTGGCTGTATGTGGAAATAGATGACTTCACGAAGCCAGGAGAAGGCATGCGTTGGATGGAGGTGGGAGAAAGAAGATGAAAGAGGACAGGATTCTTCTTTGATCTCCTCTTCTTCCCCACCCCCACAGCAATTTCCCCCCATGGATCCACATATATTGTTTTCAGTTGACATCTCACATGGGAACAGCAACATGTATCTCATTTTGAGCTTTTAATGTGTTCCATCTGCTTCAGGACCATTTACCAGAAAAGCTTACTGAAGGTGTGATCCTGAAAAGGTTGACTTGGATATTTTACAAGTAAACGTGTTCAGGAATGGGGTGTTGCAAATGGAGAGATGATGAAGTGATAAGTGGCCTGCTTCTTCATTTGTCCCAAGTTTGGAGGAATGACACATTACCAGGAAAACATGGAGTTCAACCTCCGTCTTCTCATAAAACAAATGGGGTGACACAGAGAACATTTATATGGTAAAGTTGGTGAACAGGACAAGATGTCATTAACTTCCCCCTTTCTTTCTAGTTGTTACATGCAAATTATTATTATTATTATTATTATTATTATTATTATTATTATTATTATTATTATTATTATTATTTTATGACACAGCAAACAAGATAGATATGCTGGATTTCATATCACAAAATCACAAGTCGAACACTTCCCAAGTGTCTAGGACTGTGTGATGGATTTTTGGATGATGCGTGCAGATCCCAGCAGGGTGGCCTTTTGCAGTTGGCAGATCGTAATTTTGTCAATGTCTCTTGTTTCCAAATGCCGGCTGAGATCTTTTGGCATGGCACCCAATGTGCCGATCACCACCGGGACCACCTGCACTGGTTTCTGCCAGAGTCTTTGAAGTTCAATCTTGAGGTCCTGATAGCGGCTGAGTTTTTCCTGTTGTTTTTCGTCAATGCGACTGTCACCTGGGATGGCAACATCAATGATCCAAACCTTTTTCTTTTCCACAACTGTGATGTCTGGTGTGTTGTGTTCCAGAACTTTGTCAGTCTAGATTCGGAAGTCCCACAGTATCTTTGCGTGCTCATTTTTCAATACTTTTGCAGGTTTGTGATCCCACCAGTTCTATGCTGCTGGCAGGTGGTACTTGAGGCATAAGTTCCAATGAAGAATTATTATTATTATTATTATTATTATTATTATTATTATTATTATTATTATTTTCCTCATTTTTTGCAGATTAAGGGATTGCATATTGTTTCCTGATCTTTGCCTTTTTCCAGAAGAGGAGGACATGAGTATCTTCTGTTTAACTGCTGCCCAAAGACTTCTGATTAGCAACAATATTAAGTAATTTGCCTGTGTTTTGTCATCTCCTGAGAAGACCCTTCTCTCCATCCCACCACCTCCACAGGTGAGAATACAGAAGAGGGCCTTCTCAGTGGCTGCTTCCAAACTCTGAAGCTCACTTCCCAGAGAGGCTAGCCTGGCATCCTCCTTCCTATTTCTCCACAAGCAAGTAAAAACCTTTTAATTTTGGTAGGCCTTTGAGAATTGACATTTGAGGGGAAGCAGGCCTTGTATGACAGACTTTTATTTGTTGTTCTTGTTCTGATTAGCTTTAACTAATTTCAAATTTATGATGTAATTATCATGATGGTTTGAATTAAAAATTAACAGCATACAAAATACACCAGTTAAAACATGCATAGTAAACATTTAGAGCGGTATAAAAATTAAATAAATAAATAAATTTAACAAAATTAACTTCTGCATACCATTTATTTTTAACTTTAGATTAAATTCATGATAAATAGTTGTTTCTAATTTCTAGCTATCCCAATGTTCAACTTTCAGGCAAATTATAGGGACACATATGTATGCAAACTGATTACAGACCCATATATGCCATTCATATTCTTTTTAAAAAATCACTTTTGTTGATACACACTCTAAATGAACCGTCCCTGAGAGATAGATTAGTTGCCTGTTTCTACAGTGAAGGCATGAAAACCACAACCTGAATCGACAGTTGCTATTTCCTTTGCATCCTTTGATCTCTTATTACTTAAAGCTGTAGGCTTCCTTGTCCATGGAAGGCACATCTGCGGCTTAATTTGGGCTTCCCCTGTTGCAGATGGCCTCTTTCACATACAATTCACTCATAACTCAGGAGATAAAGGAGTTGATGTTTTCCCAGATAAGTTTAGCAACAATGACAACAAAAAATATGATCATGGAAATGAGCTCAGCTGGTATAATAAAATTTGAGCAATTCTGTTGTCCCTGTTTGCCTCTTATTCTTTAATCCTTGAAAGTATGCATTTTTCCTTTGTTTTCCCAATAGATTTTGTGGCATCACCAGTTTTAAAAGTTTGCAATTTCTTCTCTGAGCCCCAATGTTTTAACAGGAACAATGCCATGGTATTTACTGGTCAAATTGCTCCCGTGTTATATTTTCACTTCAGCATATTTTTAATGAGCACTCAGCTATGAAGGACTTTTCTCCAATTTTGAAAAAAATATATCCAAAAAGCACAAATCCCAGAATTTCCCAGCTGGAAAAATGAGTGGTCCAGAATAATAACTTTTCAGAGCTCTGAAAACCTACTTCAGACCATACAGGGAATGTCTTGTACAACAACACTTTGTGCTAATCTGGATTTCTAGAAGACAACTTTGCAGCTCTGGCACTCTAATGACAGCTTATTGGCCAGGAGGGAGAGAAAATCAAAAAAAATATAGTGTTTGTGGAGACCACAACGGCCATCCGGTTCCACCTCTTACCATGTATGACCACACAATCAAAGCATTCTGGTCAGATGGCCATCCAGCCTATACTTAAAAGCCTCTAGAGAAGAAGACTCTACCACATTCCAAGGCAGAATATTCCATTGCTGAACAGCTCTCACTGTCAGGAAGTTCTTCACATTTTGGTGGAAGGTTTTTCCTCTCTTTTTTTCCCCTCTAGTTTGCTCCATGTCTTGCGACCTGATCACACAGGCAAAATTGCCTGCCTAATGATACTTTCATCTCCATTCATGGACCAAGCCCATCAAATCCCAACATACGACATGTCTACTTCCAATGAGGCTCCATCCCTGAAAGTGTCGTAAGAGGGAGCAAAAAAGAACATGGGCAGCTTCCCATGTTCTCATTGAGAAGATCAGGGGGAAGCTGGGTGGTGAAGCTTCTTCCCGTGGGATAGGTAAGGGTCTATGTGGGTGATGTGGGGTGACAGGTTCCCCACACTGCCCACCAAATTCACCAAAATGCATCACAAATCCCCCCGCTATCACCCGTCATGTGGACCCAATGTGATGAGATCCTTAGTCTCTGGAGCAGACTAGCTTGGTAGTCCTTTCCACCTTACCAGTCATTTTGGGATTGGTGGAAAGCTGGGGTTTGGAAGGTGAGGCTTGACAGAGCTTTAGCATCCCTCATTCTGTTCCAAAATCTGAGGATTAAAGATGCAGGAGCCTTGTCCCAGATCCAATCTGGTAAATTGTGACAGAATGTAAAATATATAAACAAACAAACAGCCTAGTTCTTCCTTCTTCTTCTCTCGCTCTCCTTGGCACAAGGCTTTTGTGGCTATGAGGAGGAAAGTTGTTCTGAACTACAGCAAAAATGGTGCTCAAATTGCAGTGGAACATAATGTAGACCATTGGTGTGGAACATCTTTGATCCTGGGAGCGGAACTAAATTTCAGAAAAGTTCAAGAGGAAAAAAAGTGGGGGAGGGGGCAGAATACCATCATATTTTAGCTTAAAGATCGTATTGCCATTAACAAAGCTTTGGGAGAGACACCAAAGTGGAAAATCACCCAATGACAATGTCATGACCTGCTGTCTCCCAGTGAATCCATTCCAGATTTTTGTTAACCTTTGAACTCTCCAAGGTACTGAACCTGTTTAGGAATAGGACTGAACACCTTGGAAAGATCCTTTTAGACTGAGATTAAAATTTGCCATGGATTAATGTCTTTACTGATGTAGGAGCCAGAAGCCATCACTGTGTCATAGTGAAGCAGAGAATGTCATAGGGACCTCAAGAAAGGCTGGATTTAGCCCCAGAATTTGAGGTTCATAATGGAGCACTGAATCCCGAATGCCACATACAGGGGAATAGTGAGAATGAAAGGGACATATGGTTCTTTTGTGTTTGTTAGCAGAACCTCTGGAAAAATAACTAAAATCCCCCTCACAAGAAGGTCACGGAATGCTCCCCTTAGCCCTGATTAAAGAAGATTCCCTTCTGCTTTCAAGAGAAGGCTTTTATATTCTTTTCTTCCAGTTGTAATTGTTGTGGCTCACAGGCTTCACTTTTTTACACCCCTGTATAGGAACGATATACTTTTCTGTTACTAAAAAATAATTAAAATTGTGTAAGTCTTAGTTACTTGGTACAAAGCACACTCTCATCCTGTGAACCTCAGAACCCACCACTGATGATGAGTTAGCAGCACAAGGCACATCATGTGCCTGCACCTGAACAAGCAATAGATTCTTCTTTCATCATTTGTGAATCAAAAATATAAAAGTAAGAAAACAGTTATAACAAACTGTTATATTAACCGAGAAGTGATGTTATACTTTACTTCCATGGTAATTAGATACAACTTTGCTATGGGAAAAAGACTTAATGACAAATAAATTAGCTATTTATAACAACTTACTTCTTATAAATATACTCTTTGTTATGATTTTTGCATATCAAAAATAGCAACTTACTTCTAAGATTAGACACAAGTACAGTAGTATGCATAACACTTTCACAAGCAAATTCTGCATATGCAGTGACTGCGTTACCCAGAAGAACTGCTGAGAGTGTTTTCAGATTATATTGAATTTTCCTAGAATTCAGAAAACACAATTGTTTTGCACACCAGTGTAGAATCATTGCAGTCTTGACTTTTCATTTTTGTTGAAGTGAGTCCCAGAGATGGGGAAAAGTTAGGATATAAATAAAATAAAATAAAATATCAGTTGTTCTTTGGATATTGTTATCATTCAAGCAAGTAGGAGTCTTTGTTTTTGCTCACTCTGTACTTTACCAACCCATAGCACAGGAAGAGAGAACAGTAGAAAGCATACAGAAAGTACAGGAAATCATAAAAAATAGTGTTCATAGAACAATTGCGTTTCATAAACTGAAACAGATTTTGTGGGTGATGACCTTCCTAGAAGTATAGTACTATTCACAACTGCAGGCTAATTATTAAAATAATGGATCCTTCCAGGCAACTTCAGTGGAGTATACAAAGTTGAAAGAGAGGTATATCACTATAGAAAATCAAGGCGATCACCATGACAAAAATTAATGATGATAGAGCATTCACTGGAAGTGAGCTACCTTGAAGCTATTATGAGTGCAAGTGTCATTGCTCAGCATTGTAGCAGCTGGCCAATACTATATTAGTAGGGCAGCAATGCATTCTGGGATTTGATCTAAAATTCAAATGTGTTAACCTAAAGGGCTAAACCCAATTCTTAGACATGGTGCAGCAACTGGGATAGCTCCCTTAAAATGTGAACTAAAACCTGGAGTGGATTCCCACCAGCTGCCATTGGCTCAGCTCTTGGTAGGCGATATTGTTGATTTATTGTTGTAAACCTGTGTTTTTTGTTTTGTTTTTATATTGTGATGTTTGGGCAAGGCCCCATGTGAGCCGCCCCGAGTCCCTTCGGGGAGATGGGGCGGGGTACAAGAATAAAATTATTATTATTATTATATAGGCATTGCTATGGATCTGTGCCTTCAAGTTACTTGTTGATTTATAGATATCCCAAGCATTTTCATAGGGCTTTCTTTGGCTAGGAGTACCCAGAGATGGTTTTACCAGTTCCTTCCTCTGAAATATAATCTACAGCAATTTGCTATTTGTACAGAGATTAACCTATATAATATTGCACCAATTGTACTACTCAGTAATCATTTTTAGGACAGCAGTTGGAAACTACTGTGAGAGGCTAGGGATAGCATTAGCTCCAAAGAGACCTTGGAGAGGTGACTGCCTTCTTCATTCCTCACAAATCAATGTTTTGATTCCAAATATCATCTGGGAACATGAGATTCCCCCCCCCCCCCCATATTTCCATCTGAGCCTAAAATGGAACATTGGGTAAAAACATGGCAAAATGCCCCCTACACTTTATGGAGCATTTTGTGACAAATGTTATTTTTTAATACTGGGGTTGACTGGTGGTTTGCATGTGACCTATAAGCCATACATTGTCCATCCCTTTTCAAGGATCTACTTGAGATACCTTGATGAATCTATAGACTCCACATATTGCTTGAAATAAGATATTCCCACTCACAGAGGTTATTCCAAAAATATAACACTAAAGGTTGCCACATTTGCAATTGCAGCCCAAAAGATCAGAGCTAAAGTAGCAAAATCCAGACTTGAGGACAGAAATGGAAATGGTGATGGTTTGGGATGATACAAATCAGACACTGTCATTGTTATGTTGCTGCTATCATAATTTTAAAGAGCTAGTTTTAAATTTTTTAACAAGTTTTAATGTTTATATTGGAAAGTGCTTATAAAGGTTGTACATTACTGATGTCATGGCCTATGGCTAGTACAATAAACTATTCATCACTCACAGAGGTCTGATAGGTAACCCCAAAATTTGTCTTGCTCCTTGTTGGTGTTTTACACATATGTAGGTTCTTTACACATGAGATTTTATTGGGAATGGGACATAGCATGAGAATTTTTGCTATATGAACACTTGGGTCGATGTCAGGACCCAGGCTGCAGAACACCAATAACCATGCGCAGAGGCCAGACTCTATCTAATATCTTTATTAATGAAATATATAAAAACAATAAAAACAAGTGAAGAATATAGTTCAGAAGCAGACCTTTCAGATAAGGCCAAATATAGTCCAGAAAAGTATTGTCCAATATAAGATATTAGAGTTCAAAGTTATAATCCACTTGACCGAAACACACACTTTGCCAAGCAATAGTGTGGGGAAATGACAAGGTCTTTATAGTCCATTGAAGCTTGACAACCAGGCTGGAAATAAACTTGATACTTGACTTGACCCAAGACTTAAACGAGGCAAACTTGAAGCATGAACAAAGTCCGTGGTAAAACGTGAGACAAGGCAAGACTTGAAACTTGATCCGGGAAGCAGGGAACAGGGATTACGAAGTCCACACACGATCTCTCTCCTCAAGCTGATCAATTGACTCCGCAAAGTTTCCCTTGCGACAAACACCTATATTGGGTCTCGTTTTCCTGCCAACAGAACTCTTTCCCTAGAGAACGAGAAGCGAAACCCAACTCTGTCCAGATGCATGACTCCTTAGAATTTCCCAAGGGAAGCAGACCTAATCAGTCAGTTGTTTGGCAGCGATTTTCAGACTCCGGCAATTAGCCTCTCTCACTCCCCTTTCCTTAGTATAATTGTCCCTTCGGGAAAACGGGGGGGGGGGAGTTCTGCCCAAGGCCTGTTTGGCTGAATTCTTGAGGGCAAACATCCTCCAGGTGGAGAGGCTCCGGCTCTGACTGAACCGGCAAAAATCCCATGTTTTCCTCTTCGTCTGTCACAATAGTACTAGGAACAGGACTACAAGGCCCATGAGTCATCACAGTCGAGCCATTTAGGCTCATACTCACAGTAGGATCAAACTTGAATCAGAGCATCATTGTTTGAAAACAGAACTCTTTGTAAGTATAAGCACAATATCTTTTCAATATATATTATTTGATTTTTAATTACACTGTGTTTAATGTATTAGAAAACAACTTGTTAGCCACTGTATGTTTCCTATAGGTTCCACATTATCTATGAAAGATTCCACAGATAACTGACCACATTCTTCAATTGTTTGAACTAAATTATAAGAGTAAGTGTCAAATAAATAATTTCATGTATGAGCTGGGGAGGATGAAACCCCTTAATTATTATGACCACAATATTATTATTTATTATTATTATTTATTGCATTTCTATACCACTTTTCTCCCCCCTGGGGGGGGGGGGACTCAAAGTGGTGTAAAACATAATAAGTGGCAAAATTCAATGCCTTACATCCATATAAATAACTACATGACAAGCATGCTTGCTGCAGATTCTGCAATGATTTGGGTTTTTTTTAATATGTATATAAATTGCCTGCTTGCAACATGATTTCAAACAAGTCTCTTCTGGACCCCAGAAGGATGGTGTTAATCACTAAGAATCTATATTTTGCATGACTAGCACGCTTGAAAGATCCAAGTATTATAGCAGGAAATTTTGGCTACAGGCCTCTGTTTCAAAACAGCTGAAGAAAGCAGATATTTGCCATAATATCTGAATATTCTGACTATGTTTGGTGGAAATTGAGAATGATTAGATTAAGGAGTTTCATGGCTGGAGCCCATCCATCCATCCCCCTATCTCCGAAGCTGGAACCCAAGGCAATTTGCAAAAAGTCAGAGAACAGTAAAGTACACATATAGTGGGGTTTTTTATTTGTAATTTTCTCACTTTCATAGGGCTCCTAACCCAAACAGATGTGGAGGGCCTCCCAATGTAAAAAAAAGCATACAAAATAAAGATTAAAACAGTATTACGTAACAACAACATTAAACCAATTAAAGTCGTACATTAAAACATATTAAAAACAGTACCACTCCATTAGATTCCTCCTCTTGTTACAATTTGTTTCCAAAAGCTAGCTGGAAAAGAGAGATCTGAATTTGCTACTGAAAAAAAGAGCCAAGAAGAACTCATTTTAACTTCCTTGGGTAAGCAAGTAAAAGCTGCATGAAAAATTACAATGAAATGTTTGACAAACATTTTTTCAGCTCTTATGCTCTGTCATTGTGATGATTTTTTATTAAGGTTTTTAATCCTCCTTGGCCCAGGCTATTGAAAGAAAGTCACTACCGTATGGTGGAAACTACATTTATTCAACAGTGTAGATTCACCATCTGTCTACTTCTGTATAAGGAAGAAAAAACAGGCAGTTCCCGAGTTACAAACATCCGATTTACAAATTACTTCTAGCTACAAATGGGGGTGAGACAACAGGAAGTGAGAGAAATCTGCTCCCAGGAAAGGAAATTCACTCCTGAAAGAGTTATCATAGGGAAAAGGTATCTCCACTGAAGATTTATCTCGAATCCTTGTTTCCACAAGCCCAATTTTTCAAAGCCAAATTACCACAGCGACAGAAAGTTTGATGAAACCTTCTGAATAGATGCACAGACAGAAAAACAAAAGCAAAAACACCACAGGTGTACCTGTTCCGACTTACATACAAATTCAACTTATGAGCAAGCTTACAGAACCTATCTTGTTCATAACTTGGGAACTGTCTGTATATGAAAATTGACTATAATACTCAATGCATCTGGGGAAAAGGATTATAATCCATTAAAGCACGTGCTAAAACAAATCTGAAAAATCATGCAACAAAAAACTGAAAAAGACTATATTGCTGTTGTTGTTCCAATTATATCTTGCCTTATTCTCAAAACTGGAACTTAATGCAGCTTACAAATATTCACTGATAATCTACACCCACGATTTGGTTACATCTGTATAATTTAGTAATGCCTCATAGCCTAATCTTTCCCAGCTCATCTTAAAAGCCAGCTGCTGCAATACCTAAAGGCAGTCTGTCCAGGTTCCGATGGGGAGGGATGTGAGTCAGACTTGCAATAGGGATCCTAATTCTGATCGTCAAATCTTTGCTTACTTGTCAGAATAAGGCAAATATGTCATCTTCCTTGAGCCCCTATTGGACTGACTGCTAGATGTTAAGGTAGGATGGGTTGGCATTTATATAGTTTTATTGTAGTAGCCTTACTGATTGGAGACCATTTATGGATCCATAAGTCTAGGCTAGCTGTCATAGTGAATGCCAGTTACTAAAACAAGTAATGATCAAAGTAAAATAATACCAAAAACCAGTGTGCTGGAGTAGTTTGAGCACTAGACTATGCATCTGGAGACCAGCATTCAAATCCCTGCACAGCCTTGATGTCCATTGGGTGACCTTGGTCAAGTTATACTCTCTCAGCACTTAGAGGATGAAATTTTGCCAAGAAAACCATAGTCATCCTCTAGTGCTGAGAGAGTATAACTTGACCAAGGTCACCCAATGGACATCAAGGCTGTGCAGGGATTTGAATGCTGGTCTCCAGATGCATAGTCTAGTGCTCAAACTACTCCAGCACACTGGTTTTTGGTATTATTTTACTTTGATCATTACTTGTTTTAGTAACTGGCATTCACTATGACAGCTAGCTGATGATTTTGGTCATCATAGATTAGAAATGACTTGAAGTCACATAATATCAACAAGATCATATTAAAAAGAAGTCATTGCATGTGATTAAATTATTCATAGAATTAAAACCATTTAAACTAGTACAACTATCTCTAATAATATCCTACTTATTCGAATCTAATGCGCCATTGAATCTAATGTGCACCTCAATTTTCAAAACCCTGAAACCAAAAAAAGTATTTACCATATTATGCAAATCTAATGTGCACCCTAATTTTAGGACGGTAATGTAGTCAAAAAAGGTGAGCATTAGATTCGAGTAAATATGGAATTTTACATAGTAACAGGAGGGGAAAGGGTGGGAATCAGTAAGGAAAAATGTGATAGATGAATAAGAAGGAAACCCCTATTCATGTTTATTTATTTCTATCATTTTGTCTTGGCTTTTGAGATTTATTCATTTTTTGATGGTGGGAGTCTTCCAACCTTTGTAAAAGCAGCAAAGCTAGAAGACTGGGCTTTCTGCATGTCAGGAAAAGGTTTATAATATCCCTGTGTGAAACATGTTTTCTGCTAAGGACATCTATCTTTGATACTTACTATGGTTTGATCTGGTGGTGAGGAGGCCAGTATCCCCTTTTTGGAAGAACCAGACAGGAAGTGAAATGGACATAAATCTGTGGTCACGGTGACAGAGGGTTTCCTTAGGAGGCTGTGCCATGTGAAAATGATCAGAAGAATGCCTTTTTCTTTTTCTTGTGAGCTCATAGAGAGCTGATTGTATTCACATACATAGATGCTTCACTCCTAAATTCATTTCTCTAACATTTTTCAGATAAAAAGAGGGCATGTGTAGCCAAACACATAAGAGTGCAGTCAAAATGTCAAAATGAGGGAGAATGCACAAGCTAGGAGAGTGTGAAACAATATGCCTTTGCCTGAGCCTACTGGGAAGGACAATATTCCACCACATCTTTCCTTTCCTTCTGCTAAGTTATTTTTAACTACTTTTAAATTTTGAACTCTGGGTGCATCTTCACCACAGTATTTACCATGGCTGAATGCTATGTAATCATGGGAGTTTTCCAAGGTCTTTAACCTTCTCTGCCAAAGACTACTGGTTCCTTACCAAACTACAAATCCCAGGATTCCATAGCATCAAGGCATGGCAGATAAATTGCTGTCAAACGGCATTGGATCAGGCATATATATTAAGGTTGTGCATTTGTACGAAATTACTTACTGTTTCTGGTTGTTCCATTTGTATGGCCCCATTTCCGTTTCTGTCTGCTGCTCATGGAAATGGGCGTCTATACAAATGGGCCAACCCCTCCCCAAAATATTTCAGGCCTTGGGTGGCAGAGCGCCAGCTGGGCCTGCGAGCCATCAAGTACTCAATGGCTCGTAGGACCTACCATCAAGCACTCGACTGTAGGCCCAGCAGCCAGGGCCGACATTCGAGTGCTTGATGCTCGTAGGCCTGGCTCGCAGGCTCGGCACTCAAGTGTAGGCCCTGTGAGCCGGGCCAACGAGCATTGAACACTCGATGTATCCTAGGTCTGGCTTGCAGGACCTACAGGTGAGCCGGGCCTATGAGCATCAAGCGTTCGGTGCTCGTCTGTAGGCCCTGAGCGCCTGGCACTTGGCTGAAGGCTCTGCGAGCCAGTGTCTAAAGCCAAGCAACAGAAATCAGCCAACCAAACGGCTACTGTTTTATAAATTTTGTTTCATTGTTTCTTTTGTTCACGTGGGGTTGTACCATTCCTTGTAATCTGAATGGACAAAACGGTACAAAACCATGAATGAAACAGATGAAACAGAATTTGATCCCAATATATATTCTATTTTATCTGAATGCTAGCATTGATCATGCTAACTACCATAGTTGTGTACCTTAAAGTCATTTCAGACCAGTGGAGACCCTAAGGTGACCCTATTACAGGTTCATGTTGGTATCTTCTATTTTATTGGAAAGACCAGAGCTGAGGAGTCATTAAAATATTGAGTGTCATTTAACAACTATGGCTCTCTGGTCGTAAAAGACCTTTTTGGTACCTTGACAGAATCTGAGGAAATTCTATGAGGAATGGGAGTGTTCTCTCTTTGGGTCCCTCCATCACCAGTCTTACGGCCATGAATCATTCATTGCTCATCCCTTCTACACTCAGTATGAAGCATTTCCCTGTCTTTCTTTCTTTCTGAAAATATCTACCCTCTGGCAGATAACGTCTATAATCAGGTGTCCGAGGAATGGAAAGACTTTGCAATACATCTCCTTTGTTACATTGACAACAACCAGGTTGCTGTGGAAACTGTTTGAGATCTGAAGATGTATATGCATACCTGGGCAGGGTTCCTATGACAAATCAATATTATTTCACTTGCCACAATTCCCTTCAGGACAGCAATATTCTTGACTAGGTTGCTCAGGTGGAGGAATTTGTGACTCATGGCTGTATCTGCACTATAGTTACTGGAGTTTGATATCATTTTAACCGCCATGGCTCTGGACTGTGGGATCCTGGGCTTTGAAACTTGGTGCTTGGTTACGTAGAATTACAGTCCAGGGGAGAATTCAAACTATCTCATCAACTATCTCAAAGTAATCTGTAGGACAGAGCCAAGACAACTGATGTGGCATTTACTGCTATAACCGGGTATAGTAGGTATACTCTTCATGGTTTCTTGTGGGTTATAGCATGATGATTCAATCCTATGGAATCCTGGAGTTTGTTGTTTAGAGAAGAGCATCTAGAATTACCAGCCATAGGATAATACTTCCTCATGAAACTATAAACCCAAACATTTCATAAGATGCCGCTGAAGTAATTGAAGTACAATCATAATGCTATAATTGTATAATGTGAAAGGCCCCCTAGATCTTCATGGTTATTTGGAGCTCCAACCACCATAGTACCTCACTATTTTTGGCTGTCTGGACTGCAGAAACAGAGCTTGAAAAAATGGTGGACTATGACTGAAACCCTGTTATCTACATATAGGGTTGCCATGTTAGTAGCATCGCAAGCCCCAGGATTTTGGGGTCAAAACCTCAGAGTTAAGGAGGGATCCCCACTGATTTCACACGATACATTAAGCACAGTTTCTCAGAGTATAACATTCAATTTTTTAAAAAAAATCCAAGAAGTTCAACGAAGCACAATAAACATATTTTAAGTCAGTCTCTCACTCTGATAATCCTTCTTCGTGTCCTGAAGACTGGAGGAGAAGAGCTGAACTCTGCATTTCAGGGCCAGGACTTGAAATCTGGCAACTATAGTTGACGCACAGGTTTGTACATATGGCTTAAATGTGTATATTCATTTTTGGATAAGGCACAAGGAGATATTTTGTAACTCTTTGTACTCTATCCCCCTGGCACCTTTTAAACTCTGGTGGAGTGCCTGCTAATGCTTATCAGTGGAAAAGGGATCAAGAGAGGATTTCATTCTGATAAAGAAGATTCAGATGGTCTGTTCTCTCATTGATGGTTTAGGAAAGGACATTTGATTTGTGAGCATGCATTGTTTATCTTTCTGACCAGAGATCGGACCAGATGCATTTTGGTCATCCAGATTGTTCCCATCTTTGTCCCCTCCCAATAGTAAGCTGCAGTTTTCAGAGCATTTGGGTGGCAACCCATTATCCTCCCCAGTTTGTGTTGGCCCAACAGTACACCTAGCAAGGTGGGTTTGGCAAATACTTAAGGCACAGGTGTTTGAGCCTTGCTTGTATCATACCAACAATGGGATCCACTGCCACAAAAGGTGTTGATGGCCACATGTTATTGTGCCTCCATATGGACATCTGCCAGTACTATATATAAAAGGCACGGCAAACTTTTTTTTCTTGGCAAATTTTGGCCATAAGCCTACGTCAGGGCTATGTAGCATAAGTCTTCATTTGTAAAGTAACATTAATTGTGCTATGCAACGTTTATATTGAAGATGCCAAACATACCAGAAAATACACAAGTAAATGTGTGTCCATACATGTGCTTGCATGCACAATGTGCATCTATGGGAAATGGCCATGCAAGAGCAATTCTGACTCCTCAACTTTGAAATGAATGTTACTATTCTGCCATGGGGCCTTTCCACACTGCCCCTCTATACCAGGATCTGATCCCAGATTATCTGTTTATCTCAGGTTATCTGGAAGTAGGAACTCATATATTCTAATTTAAAACAGATAATCTGAGATCAGATCCTGGGATAAAGGGCAGTGTGGAAGGGCCCTTGGACAAACAGGAAGGAGTAGCAATAGTTCATCTACTTTTGTTGGGGCATTTATGAATCTGTAATGCAACAACAGGATTCCAGTCTTCTTTTCCTCCTTTTTGTTTTATACATGGAGACAAAACAATGTGGAAATGCAGAGGCTTAGTAATGGTAGGTCATAGCATTTGAATCCTCTGGAATTTCTTGTTTCAGGCAAAGCAATTACACAACCATCCAGAAACACTCAGAGATGCATTAAATTATCATTAAACAAAATATTAGTGGATATGCTTGATAATGGCTGCTCATCATGATGGTCATATTGTCCAGGATCAGAGTTAGCTTGTTTCTGAACATCAATAGCTGGGAAGCAGGAGCAAATGGTTTCCTAGGACAAGAGGTTGAAATTGCCCGTATGTCCTGCTTGTAGGCATCTGCTTATAAAATCTGGTTTGATCCAGCAAGCAGCTCCTTATGTTCCTCATCAGACTGGTCAACATCAACAGATATCATGTGCATGCTGTCTGCATTTGTATGGGGTGTGGGAGTGGGAGTTTTCTTCCAAAGGTGAAGCTGAGCACCTAGCATCAAGGGGCACCAAAGCATTAGCTATAGCCTTGGGGCAGGGATCTGAAGGAGACTCTTCTCAAGGTGGTTGAGTCAGAAGGTATATTTCTTCAGACCAAGGACTTTATGACACGAGGCAGGCAAACTCGTATTGCAGTAGCTATCACACAACACCACGTGCATCCTGCTGCCAGTCTACATATCCCACCCCTATGATTCTTCCATCCCTAGTAATTAAATGGTAAAACTCATCAATGCCTCCCAATCCCACAATGTTCCCATCACTTATCTTACTGCAATAGGTCTCTTTCACTTCTGTGCCAGCATGCTGGCAGTAAAGCAACACCAGAGAGTGAAATTCTCCGTTTTTCACCCTGCCTGACTGTTTTCCTTTTATTTTATATTTTATTTTGCTTTTTTCAAAATAAAAAAATGCTAGAATTGCACAATTGTACTTAAAAAAAGGAACAGTAGTAGTGCAGGAAGGTGGGTTTACAGAAGTATAAACGTAGAACCACGAATTGGCAAATTGGTGCAATTGTTCTAATGAAGAAAAATGTGATATTGAGGGTGTTCATCACAGTATGCAATTATTATTAATGATAACACAACTGTAGTGGAATTAACAGGAGAGTGTCTCTTGTAGAAAACACAGCCAAGGCTAATGGCTCCCGGCTGGACTGCCAAGTGCCAACAAAAGAATGCTTGGGAATAAGGATGTCCACATGAGCCTTTTTCTGAGGTGGGCTTTTGACTACAGGTGAGCGTTAAGTGAATACCTGAGGGGTTTTCTTTATAAATCTCAGTTCTGTGCAAGGGACACTGTGGAAATTGGCCAATTGTATAAACACACACACACACACACACACACACACTATGCAGGACAGTACCCAATATAGTCCATAATATGAATTAAACAGATTACTGCAAAATACCAATATTTCTCCATTATTCTGTTTATTCATTGAATTTATTTTCTCCCAGGATGGAGCCAAGGGAACTTCAATTCAATTCAATTATTGGATTTTCTTCTCTCTGTTCCAAGGTGTCACCCCATTGCATGCCAATCAACCCCTGATTGTGTGAAGAAATCTGGAAAAGTTGAGTTTTAAAAGTAAACAAAAGTAAACAACATGCATAATATTTTCTAATGCTAGAACCCTAATTTTGGTCTCTGAAGCAAAATTCAGGGAATCAGTGGCATGTACTCCTAAAATGGTCAATGCATTAAATCTGAAAGGTATTAAGGTTAATGGAATACAATAGTCAAAGTCTTTGCAGGCTCTGATTGATCAAAATAGTTCAATGGCCTGATTAGATCTGGCATAGTAAGATGAAATGGGATACACTGTTTGTTAGAGGAAACAATGGAATCACTAATTACGTCAGGGTTGTTAAAGAGATAACAGTAAGAGCCAAAGGATTACTGTAAGGATTACTGGGATACTAATATGTAAATCCCAAAGTAAAATATCTTCTCCCTATCTCACCAGTGGGTGTTTCCTCTAGTTATTCTTTCCATGCAATAGCAGGGAGGGAGACCCGGAACAATTTGTTACAAAAAGAAGATAGAATGAGCTAGATTCACACAAAAAAAAAACCCAGAGCTCTGAGGCCGTAAAATCTGGAATTGATTCTTCAGTCCAGTTCAGGAAGTGGCAGATATTTTGAAGGACTAAAACACACACACACACACAAACAATCCTGGAGCTGATCTGCAATAGCCTATACTGCATTGGCTACTGGATTATACTAATTATCGTAATTATGAATTTAAGTAAACTAGCTTCATCTTCAATATGATATCCTTTCAAGTTTTTAAGCATGTTTATCATGTTCATTTTCAACCTTCTCTTCTCCAAGCTAAACATACCCAGCTCCCTAAGCCACTTCTCATAAGGCCTTTGATTATTTGGTCACCTTTCTTTGGACACGTTCCAGTGTAGGGTGTCCAGAACTGAGTGGAACTATAACTTCCCTCAATCTAGACACTATACTCCTATTGATGCAGTCTAGAATTGCATTTACTTTTTTAGCTGTTGCATCACACTGTTGACTATTCAGCTTGTGGTTTCCTGAGACTCCTTGATCCTTTTCACATATAGTGCTTTCAAGTCAGGTGTTATCCATGCTATGTCTGTGCATTTTGTTTTTTCTGCTAAAGTGGAGTACTGTACATTTTTCTCTGCTGAGGTATATTTTGTCAGTTTTTGCCTAGCTCTATAATCTGTTAATCTGTCATTTGATCCTGCCCTCTGGGGCATTAGTTATCCCTCCCAATTTGGTGCCATCTTTCTGAAGATTTGATAAGAGTGCCTTCTATGCTATCATCCATTGATAAAGATATTGAATAGCACTGAGCCCATGACAGATCCTTGTGGCACCCCACTGTTCATTTCTCTTCAGGATGAGCAGGAGCCATTGGTCAGCATCATGTGGGTTTGGCCAGTAAACCAATTCCCAATCCACCTAACAGCAGTATTGTCTAGCCCACATTTTATAACTTGTGGAAATGTCATGCGGAACCTGCCAAAGGCCTTACTGAAATCAAGATATATTATATCCACATTATTCCCTTCATCAACCAAGCTTGCAACTCTATAGGAAAAAAAGATAATATTAATCTGGCATAACTTGTTTTTGAGAAATACATGCTGATTGTTACTAAGCATGAGATTCCTTTTTGAGTGCTTACAGATGGTTTGTTTATTGATCTGCTCTAGAATCTTTCCTGGTATTGTGATCGAGGTGACCACCCTCCCCCCCAGGACTTTGTAAAAGATAGTTCAAAAATCAAGACTTTATGTTCTATATTCCATATATTTATAGTAGAAGGTGATTGAGACTTTTTACTGGAGTTTACTGTGGATTATCCCTGCACTCTGAGGCAAGAGATAACAACTTCATGAATTGTAAAATCATGCTGCTAAAACTCCACTTTTATGAATTTCCATATTGGGTTCCCCAGATGTTATGAACTTCGTTCTTATCAAATATTTTCAATTGTTTATATCATTCATGATTCCCCTTTATGCAATGTAACTCCCTTTTATGGATTCTCCCTTATTTCCATGAAATCTATCTGTCTGCTATATGTATTTGTACTCTTTGGGATCCCCAGAAAATATGTATTTTTCCCAGCAGGGTTTATATACCAACTTTATTTTATTTTTCATTTTATTTCATATAATTGTCAAGTCATGAAATCAAATAGGAAATGTTTTGAACTCAACCTGAACCCCAGAACCTATCCCATTTCCTATGACCCAGGCTTCCCTTCCCAAAAACAAAAGGATAATCTGCCACCGCTTAACCCAATCAAATTCAGATTGCATGGACAATATAGGGCTTGAGTCGCCGAATTCGGAGTGTTGTCCTAAAGGTGATTCGCCCCAAGGCAAACATTGTCATATCTCACCCAAAGGAAAATCCAGGACACCTCAGGAAGGCGCCCTGCAGAGCCTGTCAATATGGCTCATAATCACCCATCTTTACTTCCACCTCTGACACCCCAAGGCATATCTAAAATCTGTATACGTGACAGAAACCCGGACACCCATGATTGCTGCCATTAATCCCTTTAGAAATCGGTCTAGCAGGAATTAATCCGATATTTCCTGCCCTGTCACTTCATTGTTTCAGTAACTCCCGCCTTCTCCTTCCTGATTGGCTTGAGTGGGGACAAAAAGCAGCTCCCTATTGGGCCAACAGAGCAAGGCGGGAAATGAAAGCCCGCCTCGTTCAACCTTCTAGCCTATCAGCGATCAGATGGGCGGGGGAGCGGGGCGGGAAATTCAAAGGGCTGTCAGACTGAAATTTTGTATAAATATGGCTTTATTTTGATTATGTGGTACCCTAGTAGACTGAATGATCACTACTAGAGTCCTTTTCAGCTGAATCGCTCAATAAAGACTCCTTGGCGGATTTTCCTTCAACTTTGGCGGACCTTCTTCATTTCGGCTTCAGGTTGTATTGCGGCTCATATTTTCCTATTGGCTCCGCCAAGGTCCGTTCTCTCAGGACCGGATCGGCTCTCTCCTTAAGGGCCCGATCCCCTAAAACGCGGTCGACAACAGTATTGATGTCAGGCTGACTGGATGATAATTGTTTTTGAAGACAGGAACAATATTTGCACTCCTCCAGTCTGCTGGGACTTCTCCTGTACTCCATTGTCAAAGATGATTGCCAGTGGTTCTAAAATGGCTTCTGCCCGTTATTTTAATACCCTTGGATATACAGGCAGTCCCCAAGTTATGAACAAGATAAGCTTTGTAGGTTTGTTCTTAAGTTGAATTTGTATGCAAGTTGGAACAAGTACATTTTAAGTGTAACTCCAATCAGATATATATACACCCCACTTGCCTCACTAGCACAAGAACCTCTGAAGATGCCAGCCACAGATGCATGGGAAACATTTGGAGAGAATCCTACTGGAACATGGCCACACGGCCCAAGAAGCTCACAGCAATCCAGTGATTCTGGCCATGAAAGCCTTCAAAAATGCATTAAATAGGAATAGTTGGCCTAGACCAGAGTCTTTCTTTGACTATGCCAAAATTTGTATGGAAATGATGAGATGGGGTGTCACCATACTATTTTCATCTGGGAAGCCTTGTTGAAAAGTAAGGTGAATCACCAAAATACACAAGTAGTGTCCCTGAACAGGTTTAGGACACTGTTTATAATACTCCACAGCCCTTCATATGCCCAAAGGTTTCTTAAGAGTATCAAATTCATGTGCACATAGAAAGAGTCCGAAAGTAACTACAGATACATTTTCCCAGTAAAAAGGCATTTACAGGGACACTTGGTGGTTCCCACCTCCATGGTGTGGTGAATATGCTTTTGGATTTTGGTTTATACCTTAAAAGTAATATCCAAGATCAAGAACCTAGTGTGAAGAGCCAGTGGAGTTTAAAAAGTCTGCATAATGTATTTTATGCTTTGGAGTGCCTCCCCCCCAAGAATTATTGCTTGTAGATTTAGTATTTTGCTGTATTTTGCCCCATTGACAACATGGCTACTCCTGAATATTTTTATTCCCAATCCATACAGTACCCACTGGGTCCAGCAAACCAACACTATTGTCCTGAACAGAGTTTCTGTCAGTGCAATTTGAAAAGTGAAGCTTGTTGGCCATGAGCTCTATCATGTGAGGGTTTGACGGCAAATGTTTTTTTAAACATCTGGTAATAAATCATGGTTCCCTTCTGAAGAAGTCCCTGAGAGGTTAAAGGCTAATGATATCAAAAACCCAAGGCTGTCTGGTTTATTGTAAGCGTGTTTGCTTTAGATCAAGCTCATTGATATGAACAAAATGCCTACCCCTTTTGGGAAAGGAAATGTCTTCATTTGAAAGTGAATTAGCCATTTAAGGCTTCCAGAAACAATTGGGGAAGGGATACCACAGGGAGGTAAGGTTTCTGAGCTTTGCTATCTCACTTGCATGGTTTAGTGCATGTTGCCATTATTTTATCAGGCTCTTGGAAGTGAAGGTAGGATCCCATGAGATGTTTGGGTGAGATGGTTTGTAGAGGAAAAGAAAACATAGGAGAGGACATGAGAGAAAAGGCAGGATATAATACATTTAGTAAATAAAAATAAAAATAAATAAATAAATACACACAAGGTCAGATTCAGAGCTTAGGAAAGTTTGTTTATGGTCAGGAATTCTGGAACTAGTAGTCCCAAAAATAATATTTTGTGCTTTAAGGTCAAGTAATATGTAAATCAATGGTGGCAGGATCTGTAACCTCCAGGGCTTCCTTGTATTTTTGGTAGAACCCCAAGATCCAATAATCAGCTTGAAGGCTGAAGTTGTGGCACATTTCAACTCTAGGAATGTATTTTGCTTTGAGTACCAGACCTGAATGCAGCTCTCAGACCCTGTCTTAAAAATGGCAAAATTCATGGGTTGCTGTGAGTTTTCCAGGCTCTATGGCCATGTACAAGAAGCATTATCTCCTGATGTTTCACCCACATCTATAAAAGGCATCCTCAGAGGTTGTGAGGTCTGTTGGAAACTAGGCAATCAGAGTTTATATATCTGTGGAAGGTCCAGGGTGGGAGAAAGAACTTTTGTCTGTTTGAGGAAAATGTGAATGTTGCAACTGGCCACCTTGATTAGCACTGAATAGCCTTGCACCTTCAAGGTCTGGCTTCTTCCTGTCTGGGTGAATCCTTTGTTAGCTGGTGTTAGCTGGCCTTCATAGTTACATGCAAGGAATTCCCCTGTTTTCTGAGTGTTGTTTTTTTAATTTAATATTGCAAGCCAGATTGTATTCATTTTCATGGTTTCCTCCTTTCTTTTGAAATTGTCCACATGCTTGTGGATTTCTATGGCTTCTCTGTGTAGTCTGACATGGTGGTTGTTAGAGTGGACCAGCATTTCTGTGTTCTCAAATAATGTGCTGTGTCCTGGTTGGTTCATCAAGTGCTTAGCTATGGCTTATTTCTCTAGTTTAATTAGTCTGCAGTGTCATTCGTGTTCCTTGATTCGTGTTTGGGCAATGCTGCGTTTGGTGGTCCCTATGTAGACAGGAAGCAGCCAGGCTTTGAAACCGAAAGGCAATTCAATGCTAACCAAAGTGGCCAATTGCCTCAAACAGACAAGAGTTCTTTTTCCCACCCTGGACATTCCACAGATATATAAACCCCACTTGCCTAGTTTCCGACACCTCACACTTTGAGGAAGCCTGCTATAGATGTGGGTAAAATGTCAGGAGAGAATGCTTCTAGAACATGGCCATACAGCCCGGAAAACTCACAGCAACCAAGTGATTCCGGCCATGAATATCTTCACCAACACAGCAAAAGTAATGTTTGTGGTAAGGTAAAGGTAAAGGTTTTCCCCTGACATTAAGTCTAGTCGTGTCCAACTCTGGGGGTTGGTGCTCATCTCCATTTCTAAGTTGAAGAGCCGGCATTGTTCATAGACATCTCCAAAGTCATGGGCAAGAATGACTGCGTTCATTCTAGAATGAGTGCCGTTTCCTTCCTGCCAGAGCAGTACCTATTGATTTACTCACGTTTGCATGTTTTGGAACTGCTAGACTGGCAGAAGCTGAGGCTAACAGTGGTGGCCAAGATGTGGCCCTGAGGACAAAGGGGGGACACTTTAAAAGCAGTTGAAAAAGTGTCTCCCTAATGAAACAGCACAGTTGGAAGATGTGTGCAAGAACCACTTAACCCAATTTTCCTAGCATAGAGGAATTTATAATTATAGCATTCTGAAAGCAAACCAACCTTTAAAAAAGATCCCCAGAGAAAAAAATCTGCATACACTTGAAAGGGAGATGTTTATATTTTTTCATATATGATTAAAAATATCCCTTACAGAGGAATATAATGATTCCCACATAGCTTTTAGGGTGCAGCCAGAACTTCTACACACTTAATTAGGTCTGACACCTCATGAACTAACAGATGGGTTATAAAAGGTAATGATTCTGTTATCATGATTTAGATCTCTCTCACAAACACATGCACATACATACAGGTCAGGTACTGTCCACTACCTACTCTAATTGTCCAGAACAGATTAAACGGAGGTTGGATCAAAAAGGATTGTCCCCCTAGCATTTAATATCCCTGCACAGAGTGGAGAAACTTGAGAAAGAGAAGGGAAGACGAGAGCGGTGGGAAGAAAAACAGTCCCTCTGTTGTGCAATGGGCTGAGTCGCTCTAATGAATCCCCTTTGAAAACCACACTTAGTAATAAATGAGGACATAATATATTGCAGATGGATCAACAAGCGCATATAGGCAGCTCTCTGGATCCGACGCATGAGGGGTGGAATTGATATTTTCTTGAAGGTCAGGAGCTAAAGCGTGAGGTAAGTCCTGAGAACTTCCTGTAAGGTGCCTCAATGAACAGATGCATGGGGGTAAATGCTGGTACTATTTCATTCATTTCTTTTAAGGGTCTATTGTTGATTGCCAGAATCCTATATGACCTGTTATGCTATGTAACTCTATGTATATGGTTGACTCTCCATATCCATGGATTCTGCATCTAAAGATGCCACAATCCATGGCTTGAAAATATTTTTTTAATTCCCAAAAGAAACTTTGATTTTGCCACTTTATATAAGGAGCACCATTTTGCTACATCATAGTATGAATGGGGCAGTCATCCATGGATTTTCATATACATGGGAATCCCATGAATCCCAGTGGATACCATGGGCCCCATGTATCTAGTTAAGTAGCAGAAGTGCTAAAAAGCTCTATAACTGAATTGTGAAGATGCATAGAAGGACACTTGCAAGAGAGTTCAATGAACCTTGAGGATTATGTACGTGGAAACTGATGTGTTGCACATTCTGTTGCGCATCTGTTTCACTGTGCCATTGCAATGGGTCACCTTTGCCATTCTGCTACATAGTAATATAACAGAAAGGCCCAATTCTAAATCCTGCAGGCATAAATCAATGCATGAAGACAAAAGACCCCAATAAGACTTCCTTCTCCTTCTCCGCCATTGCCCACCTGATAAGACTTCCCAACCCCACCATGAAATTCTCAGATTCCAATTTTTTTCCATTGCAGTGACTTACAAATTCAGCTGAGCAACTAGAAATATATATGGCTTAGGCATCCAAAGTAAAGCAACAGACAAAGTGGCCAAGGGGATGCCAAAACTGCAAGTAGAGTTCCAGGTATGAATAATTTTGAGTGCCTCTCTGGCCCATATACACTAACCATTTAATGGAGTTGAAAGCTAGCTTCAAACTGCAGACAACAAACTCCCACAAAAGCATGGAAAGAAAGCCCCTAATGCATATCAGTACTCTGTGGTTTGTGTAATCATTCAGAGCTCACATTGGTTCCAGGATTTCCTATATAATCTGCACATTTTCTACAATACCTGTTTGAAACTGTGTTAAATGGCCAGTGTAGACAGGCCTTTATTCTCTGCAATGCTAGAAATTTGGGGGTTGAATGGAGAAGGCTTTCATGGCCGGGATCACAGGGTTGTTGTATGTTTTCCGGGCTGCATGGCCATGTTCCAGAAGTATTCTCTCCTGACGTTTCACCCACATTTGTGGCAGGCCTCCTCAGAGGTTGTACCTCACAACCTCTGAGGATGCCTGCCACAGATGTGTGTGAAACGTCAGGAGAGAATACTTCTGGAACATGGCCATACAGCCCGGAAAACATACAACAACCCGGTTGAATGGAGCTTTCATGGGGAAAGGAAATTCCTGTTTTGCACCCTTGTAGTTACACTGAGTAGGGGCTGATGGGAGTTGTTATCCAACAGTTATGGGGATGCTAATATAAAGGCTTGCAGCCTAAGTTACTTCCCCTCCCATATCTCAACTTAGTATGGGAGCTCTAAAACAGTTTCTACTATAACCATAACAGAACATAAGCTTTACTGAAAGAAAGAAAGAAAAGCAGAGGAAGTGGTTTACATCCTGCCACTTGGTACTGAAAGGGGAAAAGGAAGAAAGGGTCTGTTAAGAAGGGATAGAATATGAAACCAGAGGGTCACTACAGGTTAGTTTCCAGGAAAACTGACAGAGAAATTAATGCCTGCCCTGAAACAGTTCCACTAATATAAGCTTCCTTCGAGCCTTGTGCAAAATCAAGCAGATAGCCTAGTGTCTCATTTCTACTGAAATGTGTTTCTAATTTAACTGTTCTTTTCTTTTCTCTCCACCAGCCCCCTCCTCTCCTCCCCTCTACTTCGAAACATCCGAAAAGAGGCCAAACGTTATTCTGACAAAATGTCCCTACATAAGTTTGTGGGTAATGAAACACAGACTAAGAAAGATCTGTCCGTCGGGGAAGAGTAATATGGTTTAAAAAAAACCCAAACCCAACATGAACAAGGACAAGGAAGCCGAGGATTGAAAGGGACCACTTGGAAAAGCAAAACAAACCCCAGAGATAGCAGGGTGAAGATTGTGGGTGAATCAGGGTGGAACCGGTGCATGCCACTGCCAGGGCAACACCCATGTTGCCATTGCAATGCATGGGGGGAAGGTGCGTGCAGCACGCATGCTCATGCTTTCTCCCATCTGATCACCCTCAGCTGGAACTGGGTGATGCTGGACATGGGGCATCGGGTTCCCTATGTCCCTTTATGAAGAGAAACACATCTGGCAGCTGTCCAATGAGGTAGAAGGTTGCAAAGCCAGGTACAACAAAGTCTCAATTTACACCAGAAAGAGAAAGTAGAGGTACTATAGAATAATACTAGATAACACTAGTACCCACAGGGGACATGTTCCCAGACTTTGCATAGATATACAAAACCATAGATAGTAGCAAACCCTACTGAAATCCAGGCCCAGGAATACTACAGAGTAATGCTGAATGACCTAGAGAATGTCTAGAGATAATATATTTGTCAGATGTGGATAAACGAAACTGCAGGTACAGCTCTTGTTGATACAAGGTCGTACTGCATAGAGCAGAAAGAGTAGCAGATTGAGAACAGTAGTGTACAGAAGGGATTCAAGTTTTAGTCCAGAATGCTAGATGACCAGGGTTCAAATCCCACCCAGCCATGGAAATCCATTTGAGCCCCTTGGTGAGTCGAACATAACTTCCATTAGTTCATAAAAGAAAACTCAGACATGTGTCACCAAGCGCCATCTGAGTGTAGTCAGGATGGCAAACATTATTAATGAGGAAAAACATATAAAGCCAGGAGAATACTATAAGATAATAGGAGCCTCTGGTGGCCTAGGGGATAAAAGCCTCGTGACTTGAAGGTTGAAGACTTGAAGCTGCCAGGTTCGAATCCCACCCGGGGAGAGCGTGGATGAGCTCCCTCTATCAGCTCCAGCTCCATGCAGGGACATGAGAGAAGCCTCCCACAAGGATAGTAAAACATCAAAACATCCGGGCGTCCCCTGGCCAACGTCCTTGCAGACGGCCAATTCTCTCACTCCAGAAGCAACCCCGGTTGCTCCTGACACGAAAAAAAAAAACTTTTAAGATAAAGGATTTTGTGCAGTAAGTCTTCTGGCTGATTTTTCTCATATGTATTTACACATTTTGCTACACATGTTGTCAGTCGACATAAATAAGAGTATGATGAAACAAAAAGTTGTGAGGGTCATGGTTGTGCGCTATGCCACAACCTACCTAGGCTATTGACAGTTTTGCTCTCAATAGCAAAGGCTTTGTTGCATGGAGTTGGAAAACTGGCAATGTCTTTCTCATGGTGTCCTGCTTCTATGCCAGTTTGCCATTTCTGTGCAATAAAGTCTCAAGCACCTCGGAAATCAATAAGATTTTCCTCTATAACTACCTCACATGGATGCAAGATCATTTGTGACACCCAGGTCTACTTGAAGTGAGGATAACTTTTAAAAATCCCAATGGGTTTGGAAAATAAATTACTTCTTGGAATAAATTCCCTGTGATGCATCAGATTAAAATCAAAATTGAGGAAAGGGGAGAGCAAAATCCAAACAAATATATGGCCTCTTTTCTTCTTTGTGGCCCGTGGGAAACTTTGGTAATGTAGACTTTGAAAGGATACTTGGATCTGGCTGCTTATAGAAAGCCCCCATAGGCCCTACTAGTGCTGTGCCTGCCAAAAAGCCATGAGTGTGATGAAGTATTACTACTTGACACACCTAAAAGAAGCGCTGTATTATGACACCATTAAAATGCCATTACAGGCCAGCTGCCTTATATCGGACAGTGCCAAGAAACACAGACATGGCCTTGATGAATTATTCCCTTTAATGATACTCCCCAACTCCTTCTCTTTCTGTTTTTAATAAAAAAAGATTACCAAAACACACACTCACAATTTAATAGAAATTAGTAACAGTACCCAAATTCACTTGGGTTGAAATAACACTTCCTTTGAAACACTGGCATCTTCGAGCAAAGTTGCACAGCTGCCATAGTTGGAGAAAATTGTCAAAAATTTCCAATGGCTTTACATTAGAAGAACCAAGAGTTACTATATTCTGAAATTGTCCTCATTTGTCAGGGAACGATCTAATTAATCCTTTCTTGTTTCATTTCTTAATCTGCTTTTGGGACACCTGCATCTCTGTCTTCCTCCCACTTTCCAAGTCTATCTTCAAATGGCTTCTGTTAGTGAAAACTCAAAGCAAAAAAGGAGTTTGGACTTAATTTAACTCAGAGTACATCTACACTGTAGAATTAGTGCAGTTTGATTTCACTGTAACTGCCATGGCTCAATGCTGTGGAATTTTGGAGCTGAAGTTAGTTTGGTGAAGTACCAATACTTTTGAATGAACAGTAATAGGAATTTCTTGACAACAAGAGCTGTTTGGCATTGACACCAATTGCCTAGGTGATGGAGTCTCCTTCTTTAAAGTTTTTTCTCTGGACACTACCTGCTGAGGATGTTCAAACTGGAGACCCTGCACGGATTGGACTTGAGGGCCCACAGGGCCCCTTTCAACTCTACATTTCTAATTAAATATATGTCTGTTGTGTCCCCTTAGTACGTATGCCAATTTTCAGGTATCCAAGTTTTGTAGGGTGAACCTGAGAGCACTAGGAGGCCCAAGGCTGAAAGTTACTGAACTTTGGTGCCCATAGACGAACTCATGTTAGCAAGAGAGGAGTGGTAAGAAGTTTTGATAATGAGGCCTCAAGGGACTTGGCACTTTCACATGTGTCACACTAATATGGAATATGATTGCCTTGGCATCCGTCCAGTTGCTAACTAGCGTCGAGGTCATTTTTCATGTGGTTTCAGCTGCACCGTAGCAGGGAAGCCTCCTCACCTGTGCGGAAGGAAAGACTCTTTGATTGGCACCTCATGGATCACCATGGCTCAAGCCCTTAATTCATAAAAATGCTTCTCTTCAATTGCAGCCCATTAAGTCTTTACTAGGAAATAATTGAGCCTTGTTGCTGTTTTTGTCTGGAAGGAGTTTTCTTTGATCAGTAACTCGGCTCTGTGGCCTCCTTGATTTAAGCTTTTTTCATGGGTCTGAGGGATGGATAATGTGAGCTTCCTTGTTGCTGTCAGGAACATGTCCCAGGCAGTGAGTTGCGCCTGCAAGTTGTTAACCCTCCCGGTGATGACTCTCACTTTGTTGCAGGGACAGATCTTTGGCAGGTTGCCTGACAATGTTAGAGAGACTGCTGTTTCCAGGGAGTATGGAGATCAGCAATCGAAACAAGGGAGTCCATTGAGGGAACTACACCCAGCCTTTCTGCTGAGGAATGGAGGGAGGTTTTGGGGTCCCACAACAAATCAGCAAGGTAGGAAAGAGATGAGTTAGATGAGACTTATGACCTATGGATGAGCCTGGTTTCTGCTTTGGAGGCTTGCAGGCTCCAACAGTGTTCTTCCATCATTCTCCTTGCTGTGAGCAGAACTGGTCATGGACTACCAAACAGCAGAGAAAGTACGACTTTCTAAAGCAACTCCTGAAATGGCAGAATTAGACCACAAAAGCTCCTATGTAGCTAAGCCTCCTTGGGCATTATAATTCAGCCGTGTACTAAATGATCAAGGATAGAGAAATATTAAGACAATAGCTGTTATTAAGCCCTCCCAGGAGTAATAAAAGTTGCTTACAGATATTCCCTCCCACCCATGAATTAACCAGAGCTGGCCCTGCTTAGCTTCCAAGATCAAAGGAAATCTGAGGCCTTTAGGATTGCCTGCTGGTATACAATCATTTTTAATAAATTAAAACTGATATTGATTTTATATAGTACTTCGGTCCTCTACATGCTTACTTAGAAGTAAGGACACTAAGTTGAGTGGGACTTGACTCCAAGGTTAATATAAGATTGCAACATACATGTTCTTTATTAGGTGACAGACCAAATAATTCTGTTACCAAGGAAAGGTAAGATGTTAATAAATACAACAATTTAATTGTGGTGTTTTATTTGATTGGCCATTTCACCCATAGGGTTGGATCTAGTATTTATCACACTGAAACCATGCTCACTGAAATCAACAGGAGCTCAGTACTTAAGAGTAGTTTCATCCAAATCAATGGAATTTAAGTTAGTCAATAGGACTATACCTTCCATTTGATTTAAGTGGGCCTATCCTACTGTATTATGGGTGTGTCTACATCAGCAAGAGAAAGTTGATTGATTCAAATAAATTACTGGCTGTCACCATAACATTTTCTGACTTCTGGTGATTATTGTTATTATTGGATTTTCATGCTCTACTCCAGCTTTGCTCCATTTTTAGCAAAATTAGGGGATAATCGGCACTTGTTGGAAACTCTGCAGTATTCCAAAAATGGGCAGCAGATTGAACAGATAGATTGTCAATATGGACACTATGCCATCACACTTTTCTTATGCTGAATAGCACAGGGGAAGAAGATGGCTCTTCCCAAGTTGTCATCATTGTCTCACTCAGCCAGGGAGCTCTGTCCAAGCTCCTGGCCATGGCACCTCTTATTGTATCATGGCCAGCAAAAAGGAAAGTGAGATGATGATCCAATGCGGCCACTGCAGTCTCAGCCAGACAAGTCTGGATGCCAATGCAATGTTACAACTGGTTAATCTGGATGCACCTGGGGCCAGTCCAGAACACAAATGCTCTGGTCTCAACTCAGCAGTGTACACTTGCCCTGAGTCTAATGCAATCACCCATAGTGCATAGATGGAGAATGTGTTGACCTTCAAATATTGTTGGTCTGTAAATCCCATCATCTCTTGCCATTAGCAATACTGTATTGTCCAGGATAGATTGAAGCTGCAGTTGAACATATTCTTGAGGGCCACCTATGTGGATGATTGCTTTCAAGTTACCTATTGACATACAATGACTCCATGAAGTTCATCATGTTTTATTAGGCAAGGAATATTCAGTTGTAGTTTTGAAGTTCCTGCTTGTGAAAGACAGCTTACAGTACTATGTATTTGTTGATAATATCCTACCTAAGTATTAACTAGAGATGAAATCACATAGCTTCCAAGATCAGACAGGATCTGGTGCCATTTGGGTATTTAGGCCCATATAGCCATCCATTCCTCAGTCTTAATGTACTGAAAAGTTGAATGAAACTTACAGTTCCGCTGTTGTCATGTGCTTTAATGTACATCAGCCAGATGTGGCTACAGCCCTAGTGCTGATGTTGTCCAGACATCCGATTCCCATGGAAACAAAATGGCATTTGAATAAACACAACCTGCATTTACTCCAAGATGCAATCCGGATTTGAAATCCAATACAATAACAGGATAATTATGAATTTTGTAAAAACATAATTCCCCTAACCTTAAGGCATGCCACTTTATCTGGGATTTGTAGCATCAACTTGCCTAATATGTTGCAGAATGTGAAATGTATCCTTGTATTTCTTATGAAAAGCTTTCCCCCAACATTGAGCCTATCCCCCTGGTATCTTTGACAACAACTCTCATTAGCTCCATGCTGGCTGGGGATAATGAAGGTGGCAGTCCCAAAACATCTGGAGGACAACAGGTTATGAAAGGCAGATGAATTACATTTTTTCTCAATTTCTCTGCTATACGGTCCCCAAAGCAGTCTATAACCCATCAACTTTCCAGCAACAGCAGGGGTAGGAATTTTCTAGTCCTCCGGATATTGTTGGATTGGGATTCTCAGTTTCTCTCACCATTAGCTATGCTGTCCTGAAGTTTCAGTTCAACAATATCTGTATGGCTGCACATTCACAATTCCCTTCTCTTTTGACTATAGAAGACACAGCTGTACTGCAAACAAGATTTTTTTTCTGAGCATAATTCAAAATATTGATGCAGGTTGAGCATCCCTTATCTGAACATTCTGAAATTTGAAATACTTCAAAATTGTCGATATGAGTGGTTAAGATAGTGACATCCTTGTTTTCTGGTTGCTGATTGTACACAAACCTTTCATCATAGTACACAAAAAACTAGGCAATGCTCTTCCATGTAGGGTAAACAAAGTGAAGTAATGTCTAACATGTCAAATTCTCTAAAAAAAATTAAATCTTTAGGTCCTCGAGCATTTCTGGAGGAAGGTGATCATAGAGTCCAAATGGAGGACCTTGAAATTCCTAGAGAGAATATTTTATAATTAAATCCATGAATAATCAAATCCACAAAAGTCAAAACTGCAAATGTAGAGGAACCTCTGTACTTTAGTTTTATTTTAATTATGCTGCAGAGAGTTTAGCTACAAAGCAAGGTGCATAGAGGTGTTTCTCAGTTTTGCAATAGATTTCCGTCATATGACTTTTGCAACATATTCTGGTTTTCCCTAAGAGCAGGCAGACTTTCTTAGAAAGTAAATAAATAAAGGAAATGAAATGTTCATTTCAGTATAACAGAGTCGAGGTCTAGAGATTCTAACTACAATCTCTAGCTGTAACTAAACTGTCACAACAAGATTTCAATTCCTTGATTTCTTTTATCGTGTCAGAAGCGACTTGAGAACATACTGCAAATTGCTTTTGGTGTGAGAGAATTGGCTGTCTACAGAGATATTGCCCAGGTGACGCCTAGATGTGCTACTTTCCTGCTAGGAAGCTTCTCTCATATCCCCGCAAACTAGAACTGACAGATGGGAGCTCACCTTGTTTCACGGATTTCAGATGGCAACCTTCAGGTCAACAGTTCGGCTGCCACAAGGGTTTAACCGATTGCGCCACTGTGACTCATTCCCAGATGATCCTATCTACAAATCTTAATTGAATGCATGATTCCCAAAATCAGTTGCCTAAAGCACTCACCCTAGGCTGCGTACCGACAAGGATGACTCTGGTGAAGATTAGTCCCAGTGGACAGCCATGGTTCTCAATAGAATGAGAACAACAGTCACAGCCAAGTTTTGTGCCTCCTCTATTATTCCCAAATAAAAAGAACTGAGTGTGGTACAGAAAGTCATGTAATTTAGCCACATCAGCTCACCAACCCAGGTGGCTAGGGATGAACTTTGCCTTTCATACTTTGATTCAGTGCCAGGATTTCTAAAATAAGAGGCACTGGGGCTCATCTGCCTGGAAGTCAACCTGAAAAATACACATCTGTATTAACACAGCTGTGGAAGCAGTGAGGGACGTTATTCATTATTGGTGAAGTGGCTGTATTATTCTACAATTCTGTGCAAGAGCAGGGGGAAAACTCACCAAGGGAGGTACTGGGATCAGAAGTTAGCTTTCTGAGAACCCTAGCATTCATTTTGCAGCTATAGAGTAGAAAGTAGAATCCTAGAGCATGTTGACACAATGACCACTTAATGTGGATTGAAGACACTTCTAAAACGTGGTGTTTAAATGACACACAGCACAAATGGGCACAGAATGCAGATTAGAGGACTTAAACCAGGAAAAGCAAAATCGGGGATCTTCCAAAATAGGACCTGGAAACTGCATCAGCACACATAAGTTTAAACTACATTGTATGGTGAAATCAATTGACGGATGAGAGCTCCAGTATTCCACGTATGCACATTTGGTGCATTTGAAGCCTTTGGTGGCACAGAGGATTAAACCACTGAGCTGCTGAACTTGCTGACCAAAAGGTTGGCAGTTCGAATCTGGGGAGTGGGGTGAGCCAGCTTCTGCCAACCTAGCAGTTCGAAAACATGCAAATGTGAGTAGATCAATAGGTACCACTCTGGTGGGAAGGTAACAGTGCTCCATGCAGTTATACTGGCCACATGACTTTGGAGGTGTCTACGGACAACGCCGGATCTTTGGCTTAGAAATGGAGATAAGCACCAACCCCCAGAGTTGGACACGACTAGACTTAACATCAGGGGAAACCTTTACCTTTAACATTCGGTGGAAAAAAGCCCAAACCCTCTTTGGCAGTGAAACCAGAGATACTGTAGATTCTAGAACCAGGTCAGAACCAACCTGTTTAGAGAGTATAAGCACTGCCGAGACCCCAGCCTTGTTCCTGAGTTTGGTGTGTGGTCTGCTCAACCTTCAGATCACTTCCTCCTCTTCCACGTCCATTGTGCATTAAGTGGCTAGTGCAGATGTGCCTTTAGAGCTCTTTCAGACCAGTCCTTGCTGAATTTCAGAATACACAGAACAGAACTGACATCCCTGGCTGGTGGCTATATTTGTTATTTTGTTGTTACCCTTTATTTATGTATTTGTTTATCTATTTCTATCATTTCTACCCCACCCTTCTCACTTGAGGGGACTCAGGGCGGATTACAAAAATAGCAATTAATGACAATACACCAATATACAATAAAAATAACATTAAAACAGTTAAAACATTTAAATAGTATCATAATATACAATAAACAAAATTAAAACAGTGCAAAATGCTTGTGCCATTCATCCGCCAGACCTTGTACAAAAACCTTAATCCAGACCGCGTCGAAGCAACGAAAACTTATTCTTTAAACACTGTTTATTTATTTTCACATATTCATGTATACGTTTAAAAAATGTTAAAAAAATCAACCCAAACATCTGGGGTGACTTATCCACAGGTCAATGTAAGTACTGTATATTAACTCTTATCCAAAAAAGAACCATCCCCTTATATAAGTACAGCGGCCAAAGGCAAACGCACCCCAGGAGAACCTAAAAGAAGTACCAACCTTCTCTATTCCCTTTGCTGTGATGTTGCTTCTGAATTCTTTTGAATGACCAGGAAGGGAAATTATGGTGGTGGGGCTAGTCTCCCCTGAGTTTGCACTGGTGTTTTCCCAACTTATCCAGAGGTCATATCAAAATCCATAATTTTGGCCTCAAAACCTGTCCTGAGATTATACATGGGTATATATACTACCATTAGGAGTTTAGGTCTCTAAAGAAAATGGGGCAGGTGTTCTCACACAACACTGCTATAGCATTATTATTGCACTTCAACTGCCATAGCAACATTCTGTAGACTTCTGGGATTTGTAGTTTAGTGAGAAACAGTGGCTCTCTGGTTGAGAAATCTAAATGCCTTTCCCTTAACTGCAAATCCCAGGATTCCATATGACGTTGCAGTGACAGCAAAAGTGGACCAATAGTGCTGTAACAGTGTAGTGTAATAGGACTCCAAGGGAATGCAAACACAGCAAATAGAAGAGTTTTAGGAGTGAACGATTTTCAATGTTTCACTGCCCGTGATTCAATAGCTTGGGAGATGGAAAGAAAATTTCACAGGGGGAGGATTCTTACGGGGGTCGAAATGCTCTCACTTTGCTCATTTGTATCTTTAAGAACCAGTATTTCTAAATACTACTGGAACACTCTCAAGGGTTTCTGCTGGCTACCTTCCCTCCATTCTTTCTGATGCCAAAACCCACCTCAACCGCAGAGCAGCCAGTCAAATTACATTGTATTAAAATTCCGAGAACTTTAATACTGATGGAACATGATCATTATTCCTCCTTTGTTCCCCTTCCCCTTCCCCCCATTTTCTCACCTCACAGTCTGGGTTGACCTATCCCTTGGTGGATTCCCTTCTCGGAATATTGTTCCAGTTGTAAAACAGTGCTTGGCTTCCATGCGCTTTCCACATAGCTTCCTTCTTTCAGTGTCACTGTGATGTTTAGTTGCTTGGATGCTAAAGTTTCTTCTTCTAGCACTCTCCAGAGGATTCAGAACTCCAAAAAGTTGCTTTTGAGGATTACTTATTTTTATTTATTGGATAATTTATATCCCACATTTCTCTCAAAGTGAGATCCAAGACTATAGCTCTTAGGCTGGATCTACACTACAATGCAATTTGGAAATGCATTATATGGTCAGTGTAGACCCATATAATGCAGTTAAGTGTAGATCCATTCGCAGAATCCCCAAGTCAGTTTAACCATAGTAATCTTTGCTGGCTCCAAGAGAAAAAGCAAGTTGAGGATATAAGCTATACAGCTTGGTCCCTACACTTGCTGGGGTCAAGGGCACAAGTGGGTAAATGTTCATTAAAAGTATTATTTTTATTTGAAAGTATATCCCTCTAGAAGGAGCCCCGGTGGCAAAGTGTGTTAAAGCGCTGAGCTGCTGAACTTGCCCACTGAAAGGTCCCAGGTTCAAACCCCTTGAGCGGCCGCTGTTAGCTCAGCTCCTGCCAACCTAGCAGTTCGAAAACATGCCAATGTGAGTAGATCAATAGGTACCGCTCTGGCGGGAAGGTAACTGCGCTCCATGCAGTCATGCCGGCCACATGACCTTGGAGGTGTCTACGGACAACACCGGTTCTTCGGCTTAGAAATGGAAATAAGCACCAACCCCCAGAATCAGACATGACTGGACTTAACTTCAGGGGAAACCTTTAGCTTTACCTTTACTTATATCCCTCTAGGTTCTCTAGTGAGATTCTGTGGTCAGCGTCCACTTGGTCATAAAGTCACACTTAAGGACCTAGAGATGCCAAGATAGACCATATTAAGTAAAACTGTGAATAATCAAATCATAAAAATAAATGTGGAGGGCCGAATCCTATATGACCTGTTATGTTATGTGACTTTATGTATATCTATCTAGGTAGCAAAGGGTTCAACAAACCAATTTACTGAATTCCAAAAATAACAGGATGCCAGCTATCAGAGGGTGATGTGTACAAATGTGCAGTATACATTGACATGTATCATGCACTGATTTTTTTCACGTCAGGAGTGACTTGAGAAACTGCAAGTCACTTCTGGTGTGAGAGAATTGACCGTCTGCAATGACGTTGCCCAAGAGATGCCCAGATGCCCTATGGGAGGCTTCTCTCATGTCCCCGCATGAGGAGCTAGAGCTGACAGAGGGAGCTTAACCTGCTCATCTTGGATTCGAACTACTGACCTGTTAGTCAGCAATCCTGCCGGCACAAGAGCTTAACCCATTGCACCACCAGGAGCTCCATGCACTGATCTGTATTGCATACTTTGCATTTAATTATTTCCATCCCAGTATAGAGAACTGATTAAATTAGAACCAATTTGGGAAGGTAAAGAGCTATATGGATTAATTTTCCAATTGGTGGCCATACTGCCAAGTTGAAGAAAGAATAAGGAAGAGTTTTCCAACGAGTTCACACTGGAGGACTTAGAGATTCCAAGAGAGAATGTATCCATCACATTTGTGAATAATCAAATCTACAAAAGTAAAACGTGCAAATATGGAGGGCAAACTATCTGATAACAGGAACTAAATAATTACATAAATCCAGTTTTAAAAGTTCTGATCAAAATGGCAACTTATACAAATTCAAAAGGGCAGCTTAAATGAATTCTTTATTACAATTGATTGAATTAAATTAGACTAAGTTAAGCATTAACTTAATTTCAGGATCTTTAAATGGAAAGATCCAACAGTTTTCATATTTACCAGCTGGTTCTCATCCAAATTGCAATTCATTTGGGGTTTGTTTTGTTTTCACAAAACTGGTTCCTTTTGGTTAGTTCCTGAAGCTTGGGGGAAATGCGATGTTTACATCACATGAGTCAAACTCCTCCAAACACAAATGGAGAGAGAGGGAAATTTGTTTATTTTTGTTTGTCAGCAGAGCACAATTTGTTGCCTTTATTTGCCCTTAAATGGACTTCAACATATGGCAATGCTGTGAATTTCAAACTGTCCTATTCAAGTAAAGGATTGTGCCACAGGAAAGGGTTTTTACCAACAAGCAGTGAAAACAGCTGGGAAGAAGGGTGGTCTTCTGGGCACTGAAGTCTTATTTTACACCAGACACATCCATGCTTATACTCGAGTATAAGCCAACCCGAATATAAGCCGAGTCACCTAATTTTACCACAAAAAATGGGACAACTTATTAAATCGAGTATAAGATGAGGGTGGGGAGAAAATTAAAACTACATTCATTGAGGCATCAGTAGATTAAATGTCTTTGAATATTTACATAAACCTGTAATTTAAGATAATAATAAGACTCTAATAAGAAAAGACTGCCCAACTCTGATTACCTATATACTCAAGTATAAGCCAGGACCCTCAGTCGGGTATAAGCCAAGTGGGGCTTTTTCAGCACTGAAAACTCAGGGCTGAAAACTCAACTTATACTTGAGTATATACAGTATATACGGTATTTGGTCTGACACGTATAAATGAAACTGTGGATACTGCTCCAGTAGATAAAGGGCTGAAAACTCATCTTATATTAGAGTATATTGGTAATCAGAGTTGGGGAGTCAAGTATTTGGTCTGACATGTATAAATGAAACTGTGGATACTCCTCCAGTAGATTCAGGAGTCATACTATAAATTGTAAATTGCTTTGATTGTTTAATTGCTTTTTAAAAGTAACTGTTACATATCTTTTTACTGGCACTCTTGAATGTTTTTAATCTGACCTGATTCTGCAAGCCACCTCAACTGCCCATATTGGAGAAATCTAGAATATTAATTAATAAAATGATAATACTGTAATATAAAGATTCATAGATCTTTGCAAAAATGATTTCCTGCAGTTGGGAAAACCAGGAGCACACCCCCTTTTTTTTAAAAAAAAGCAGCCAAGTGTTTTAAACAAAGGATGGGGATATCCTCATATTGTCCTTATTTATAATGCCTTGTTTCCTGAAAAGCCATTTTCCAATTAGCATGAAAGCCTTTTTTTAATATTCAAAAGGTTACTGTGTGTGTGTGTGTGTGTGTGTGTGTGTGTGTGTGTGAGAGAGAGAGAGAGAGAGAGAGAGAGAGAGAGAGAGAGAGAGAGAGAGAGAGAGAGAGAGATTTTTGGACTAATGCCCTTTTGCACTGCTGGTTTTGTGCAATCTGTGTGTGCGTGTGCGTGCACGCACGAAAGTGAAATTAATATCCTCTGTTTAGTCTGTGTGCATTTGGCCTGTTGCCTAAACTGACAAAAGAAAGAAAACTGCAGCTTTTAAGGCATAGAAAACTTCACAAACCTTGGCAAAAGGAACAACATGAAAGGCGGAAAAGAGGGAAGCTGAAAAGCTGAGAGTCAAAAGGGACAAATAGCAGGAGGAAATGAAACTAAACTACAGCAATCCCATTACACTTATTGGGGAATACTTTCCATTGAACTTAAAGCCAAATTAGACATTACATATCGACTCTCGGTGACTTTCTTTTACAGTATTTAATGGACCGCTCAGTTGAAATTAATTTGGTTTGCTGAAGATTTTCATGTTTCATCCTGGTTGGTTTTAGTCTAGTGGCTGGTTCTTTCAGAGTTGTCAATATAACTTTACATTATGTTTCACTGGTGTTTTAGTGTTTTTGCAAACATAGAGTCATATAATCAATGATTTATAAATATATAAGGCATAGTGTGGACTGCTACAGTATCTCTTATTAGCTGTAGCATCCCTAGAGCAAAATCAGGTCCGAACTCTCCCTAGAAGCCACAATGAGTAAACTCGGGCCATTGTATCATGGCCAACTCTTGACATGACTCACTAGAAAAGACAATAACGCTTGTGAAATAGAAGGCAGCAGGAAAAGAGGAAGACCACTTTGCAGATGGATAGATTCAATCAAAGAAACCATTATCCTGGGTCCACAAGACCTGAGCAGGGCTGTTGAGGATAAAAAAAGTTGGGGACCTCCCATTCATAGATCACTTTAAATCAAAGTCAACTTGAAGACAGTTAACATACAATGAAGAGATGATGTGCTTATTCTGCTGTAGCTGCAGAACAGGGACAATCCAAAACAGGAGAAAAATATGATCAAGTCCCCTTGTTTGGATCCAGATATTCACTTCCTTTTTCAGCTACAATTCTCTACAAGAGGAGGAAAAATACTATTTTAAATAAAGGAAAAAGACAATCAAAAATACAGTTTGCATCCAAGGTTCATCCAGAGCTCCAAAGCTCAGAATAGCCCAAAAATGACTTTGTGACAATACCTTGCATGAGCTAGGCCCTTGATAACAGAAGGCCAACTTATCCAGCTTCTGCAAGTCATCTAAGTAGAAAACATAATCTCAGTGTCTAAAAATTTCCCTTTACATATTGGATAGGAAGATATCTTCGGATGTTCTTGATCTTCCTTGAGGTGTTTGCTGAGCAACCATTGCACCTAGGAGGCTATTGAATGGTGCTGGACTTCCCTTCAACTCCTGTACCATAAGCATTGGTTGTTGGTGAAGGTATGATATGTAGCAGTACCACAGGTGATTGTGGTTTGATCCAAATTTCAAAGGAGCAATTCATGTTGTTGGTCCCCAAATAGAGTTCCATACCTTGAATAGAACCTTTAAAGTATGGATTATAAACTTAGACTGCATTAACCAGTCCATTGATCTGAGATCCACCGATTACTACTGACATGCATCAAAACAATTTTAAATGAAAAGACCTCTTCCAAAAAAGACATCCAAATATAATTTGAGTTAGGCTGGTGGTAGTGAGAAGATGATACAACCAAACAAGTGATGTGTTTGGACTCCAGGGTGGGCAGAGTTTGGCTTTTGAAGCTGTCTTGGTCTCCATGAAGTTTGTTTATCCTCAGCTTTCATCTACTTTCCTTTATTTAAGAAGGCAGCACAGAGCAAAAACAAACAGTAATTATGTTCAGGTATCATTAAGGGCCTGCTTTGAATCCACAAACACCAACCAGTCTCTCTCTCTTTCTTCCCTTTTCTTTTTTCCCCTAAAACGTTGTCCTTAAGTTATTTGTTTGAGGAACGTGACAAACATAGTTTGCTGAAAATCATCTCCATTGCCCAGAAGACAAATCATTACACGTAAAACTATTTCATTTTAACAACTGCCAATGCAAACAGTTGCATTTGTGAAATGCATAAGAAGCCACTAAGTTTGAACTTCAGCAAGCTTTTCCCGATGCCCCTGTGGATTTCAAACCAAATCACTCTTTTGCTTTGCAGTTAATACCTTGGGAGATTTCTAAGAAGCGGATAATAAAAGCATCTTCCAGATAAACAGTCTTAATTCTTCAGTTCTAAAGCCAGATAAGGAGCTGTTCTCCCAGGTGTTAGCAGTTCAAAGGAAAGAGGCTTAGGTGAGTTTATGTTAACTAAATAAGTGCAATTTGCATAGGTACAATAGAGGGAGCAAGCATTACTTCTTTTCTTTCTTTTTTTTTGGCTTCACAGGAAGTCAAGGGGATTACATCAAAGGGTGCTAAAAGGTGCCTGGTAAGTTCACAAAGTAAAAGAGACTTTTAGACCAACTATCTGGGCAAGAAATCTCCTGGGAAAAGTGCTTTCTCACAGCATTTCCCGTAATTTCTTAATTCCATTTGGATCAGAAACACACAAGGGCCATGTTATTTCAGTTCCGCCGGTCAAACTCAGGCTGTAATTGCATGACCATTTTAATCCAGAGATATTTTTTAAACAAAATGCTGTTGTTTGCAACACACTGATCCCGGAAATCTGCAGATTTCCAATTCAGAACACAGCATAACTGCTCTTTTTCTGAGTTCAGTGGTGGATCAGGAATCCAGTGCTTGTCAAGACAGCCTCAGAGCAGCTTTTTCCTTCTCTTTGGGCAGCAAGTGAATACAGAATCTGTGGTTATGAAAGGCAGATTGTATGTTGTCGTTGATCACAGATTTGCAGATGAACAATCGGAAAAGTCACACATTACGTGAATAGCAAGTGGCTAGGACAAAGTCTGAAATGTCTAAAGAAATCCAAAAGAAACAAAGGAGAGAAGGTGGTAGCCAATTCTCTGTACTCAACATATAATTATTATAAACAAGAGCTGAAGATTCAAAAATAAATAGCTAGACTTACGCTGGTGCCTATTTCTGTCAACAAAGCTGTAATAATGGCCCATGGTGAGGGAACGTCTAAATCTTCCAAAGAACGTCTTTCTAACCTAATCAAGACTTGCATGACATAAACCCATTGTTTTAGGCTAACATCTCTGTGCCATTCTGACTCTGAACTATTATCCACTCTCACATAACCTACGATCCTAGGTTACATTCAATCAAGTATATTTTTAAACAATTGAGGAAGGACTTTCTTCTGTTCTCAAGACAATAGTGAGTTTAATTGCAATTGACAGACCAATCAACATAGTATGGATATGCTTTTGCTACTTCCCTCTCCCTCACAGTTAAATTAGGGTTAAATAAGAATTATTTACTTCTATAACAATGAAACAAGGAAGGGAGAAAGGAGGAATCTAGGAGAAATGTTCATACTGATTTATTTCAGTATCAATTTCGGTAGATATCAATCCACTTCTGAAAAAGAACTGTATTTAAATCCAAAAAAATCATACTAAAATAAATCAGTTACCTCTTCCTCCACCTTCTTTTTTATACCCTCCACCTGCAATCCAAATGACAGGATCCAAAAACAGGTGTCCCACCTTAACAGCTATTGGTGGTTTTTCCTGAGCTTTGATTCCAAGGCTGGCATATGGCAATGTTTAGCTGCCAGGTTAATTTTTTAAAAAACAGAAAGTTAACAAATAGATATAGAAGTGACACAAAAACTGGAATGCAGAGCCTCAAGATACTCTTCTTGCAACCTGTAATGTATGTTAACAGATCATAGGGATAATTTTAGTCACATGTCTGCCCTGAAGCTGAATTAATCTCTGTTTAGAAAACATTATACATTCTTCAAATTATGATCCAGCAAAAATGTGTTGAGGAGAGAATGTATCTGGGAAACCCAAACAGGAACAATTCGTAACACTGGTAAAATGCCTCATTGCTTAAATCCATAAATAAGCTATTTATGAACCCAGACCTGATGAAAGGTTTCTCTTTGCAAAGAAATGTTTCATTGTTTGATCATAATAAAGATCTCTTTGGGGAAGAGAGGCAACTCTGTATCCAACATGATGAAAACTGTTACTCCCTCTTTTCCCAATGACATCAAACATACTGAAAGACATTTGATATCACCTTGATACCACACCTTCCTTTATTTATACATGCAAACATATTCATTTATACATACATACAAAAACATATATCATTCATTTCTAGTGTTTACATACCACTCTGAACAGTTAATGGTCAAGTTTTATTGATGGTAAATGATGGAGCAGATGATTCACAGTAGAGGAGCATTCCAGCCAATTCACCTATAAGGTCCCACATTTACCAATAGCAAATGGTAGTATTGGCCCTCCAAACTAATTCTACTGACATATCCTTCAGCTGGCAATCAAATCAAATTCCCATCACTTGAACCTTTGTTGGGATGCCCTCCCTTTCCTCAGCCAAGGCTAATAGGTTCCCCAAGGGCTATGCAGTAAAGAAATAAAGAAAATCCTAATGTGTAAGCATGACCCATTTCCTCCTTCCTTAGTTATTACTAATATGTGCAAACAGGTTAAGGACAGAGAAAATTTCACTCCCCTGCTTTTAGCCTTCATATCTGTTTTCAGCATCAAGCTGCAAAGTGAATGCAAAAATTACCCAGCAACAAGAGGTGCATCTACAGTGTAGAATTATAGCACTCTGATGCCACTTTAGCTGCCATGACTCAATGCTATGTAATCCTGGGATTTGTAGTTTGGTGAAGCACCAGCACTCTTTAGGAAAGAAGGGTACAGATCTTTAACACTACAACTTCCGACTCAATGCCAGGGCAGTTAAAATGGTGTCAAGCTGTATTAATTCTACAATGTAGATACATCCAAGTTCAGTAATACAAGATATATGAACCACTCTTATAAGGGTTGGAAGGAATCTGGTGCATCTTCTCCATCCCTTGCAATTTCTTTTCATGATAGTTTTGGTAGCAGAGAGTCGACCAAATAGAAAGGTAGACACTGGCACTGTGCAGAACAACACATGGACTTTAGTGTAACATGAGTAAAGTAAAGGTAAAGGTTTCCCCTGATGTTAAGTCCAGTCGTGACCGACTCTGGGGGTTGGTGCTCATCTCCATTTCTAAGCCGAAGAACCAGCATTGTCCATAGACATCTCCAAGGTCATGTGGCCGGCGTGACTGCATGAAGCGCGGTTACCTTCCCGCCAGAGCGGTACCTATTGATTTACTCACATTTGCATGTTTTCGAACTTCTAGGTTGGCAGGAGCTGGGGCTAACAGCGGTCGCTTACTCCGCTCCTGGGATTTGAACCTGGGACCTTTTGGTCCGCAAGTTCAGCAGCTCAGCGCTTTAACACACTGTGCCACCAGGGGCCCCACGTAACGTGAGTAGAATCTATTAAAGTTAAAATACACTACATCTTAAAAGTTCAGCGAGTATTATGCTGGAACAGACCAACATTTCTCAGAAGTGTATTTGTGTATCCCTTCAAGTTGCCTGTCCATTCATGGTGAACTCATGAATTACATAGGATTTTCTTAGGCAATGAAGATAGCTTATATGCTAAAAGATATGATGTCAATGATGGGGGCCCTTGGCTGATGTGTTGAGGAGGAAGGTGTGGAGTGGGGAGTAAGCCTTCATTTTAATTCCTGTATCCTCACTGTTGCCTCTCCTTCGATGCTTTTAAGAGAATTTGTGCAGACATTTGCCTTTACATCATTTGGAGATTTTAAGGAAGAAAAGAAAGAGCAGTCAAGAGCAACCCCATGATGTGTGTGTGGGTTGTAGAGAGTAGGAAAGCTATGAGTTGGGAAGTAAGCCTAAATACCCTCAAGGCACGAGATCCTGTCTGATCTTGGAAGTTAAGCAGGGTCAGTTCTGTAGTTACATGGGAGGCCACCAATGAATACCAGGTGTTGCGGGCTGTATTTCAGAGGAAGGAAATAGCAAAACCACATCTGAGTATTCCTTGCTTAAGAAAACCCTATGAAACTCATAGGGGTGTCATAAGTCAACAGGCAACTTGAAGACATGCATATAGTTCCCCATCCAAGTACTGACAAGGGATTACCCTTCTTACTTTCCAAGAGCAAATGGCATCTGGTGCCCTCAAATGCTTTCTTATGAAGGAGAGAAAAATAAAAGGCCCAAGAGAAATGAATGAATAAATCTTTAAAAATTAACATCCATGTTCAACACTCTAGCATCTCCACATGTGCAGTCTTTTAAAAGCTTTTTTCCAATGCAGATGTGTTAGACTACAAACCCCAACATCCCGTGCAAGCATAAACATATCTGCAGTGTGACTCATCATGAAGAATAGATGTGTTGGAATAATTACTTTTCCTTCAGAATTTATTGTCTACACAAAGGGTAATTTGCTAGACTGGAAGGTTACCAATTGCACAAACATGTTGTTGGTCAATAAATCTACATTTCACAATAGAACCCTAAGCAAACATGAACCATACTGATCACTTCCTGGCAGAACTCTAATGTTTGCCTAGAGCATTTTATGAATGATAATGTCTCCACTTCCACCTATAAGTTTTATCTTTAAAAAAAATACTGCTTTAATCAGTGATTAATCAAGGCAGCCATTTGGTTCATCAACCAGCTTCACTTCAGACTCCAGAAGGAACTCAGTCTCCACCAATGGCAATGGGGTCAAAGTGTATCAATCTCACCGTCTGGGATGGACCTATGAATTATGCAAGCTAGCTCTTTGAAAGTAATGGGAAGACATGTGGGAGTCTGGTTGCACAATGGTGATTTGAGGATTTTGGAATTAAAGGGTCATAAGAAAAGGAAGCATATTGCATGCAATAAGCAGTGATGCAAAGTTTGGGAAACTTTGGGGTAGGGTGGGGAGACAACTGACTTCCGAACTCCCAGACAGTGAAGTGATGTGATAATTATCAGCACCATCTTTGACAAATTCCAGCAGCTGGGATTAAGATAATGATATAATGAAGGGGGAAAGTCTGTAACTTCCTGCAGAGAATCGTGAAGGGTGTGTACCTATGAAAGAATGTAAATTGCCAATATATTTTGAAGGAATAAAATGGTCTATCAAGTTGTCACCTAATCAGCTGAATTCCCAGAAGCCTGGTCTGGCAAAGACACGAGAGTCTTTGGAGGGGTCTGGCAAAGACCCCTCCAGTTTAGTTAAAATAAGGACTACAACTGCCTGCCCTTGGTTTATTGCAGTGGTTCCCAACCTGTGGTCCACAAGAACTGAAATATGGTCCAAGGCCTCATCTTTACTACTATGGATATGACGCAGCCAACCCCCAAAAAATTTCTTGTTGTCTTCGTTTTTAGGCCTGTTCCTGGGGTTATTTGGGGTACTGACTCAGAAAATTGCATTGGATAGACCACATAAGCTCTAGATTATTAAATATGGATATCTGTGGGTGAGCAGATGGTGACTACTGGATGGCATATGTCCTGTATCAGAAACTAGAGTTGATGCGGTCTATATAATGCAATTTTCTGAATCACCACCCAAATAACCAAACTGAATCTAAAGTTGACCAAAACCTTATTCATAACCCTTGTCAAAGTGATCCCTGGTCAAAAAAAGTTGGGAACCACTGGTTTATATAAATTCTGCCTTAAAGCAAGGGATAGGTATATACTGTGCAAACCGAGGTTCCCCAGTCTGTCTATGAAAGAGAAGGTTGAATAGGGTCCAGAAGGGAGGATTAGAACCATATACCCCCCCCCCCCCACACACACACAAAGTTTCACAGATGAGAAAGAGGTGGACAACATCAAAGTGTCTCTCCATCTCAATTGCCACTGCCCTGGCTTTGGAGAGAGAGAAGAAGAGGTATGCACAACTTGATTATGGCTAAGCTCAGAAGCAGATCATATTGTCCTCTATCCATCCCAGCTGCCACTGCTTTGTCCTTATCAATCAATCAATCAATCAATCAATCAATCAATCAATATAGCTTTATTTAAATACAACTTCTCCTTGAAAGGAGAAGGAAAGGTACAGTCACGGCTGCATCATGCCTAAGCCCTGAAACAGTACTTGGATGGTGGATACCCAGTGAATACCAGGGACTGTGAGTTATATTTTAGCAGAAATAGCTCAACAGCCACTCTTCTGGCATTGGAGGGAGAGAAGAGAAGGAAATACCTGCTGGACTTCATTCCCTCCCATATTGCCATTCCCTCTCCCTCTTGTATCATGTCTTAATTAGTCTGCAAACTCAAGAGCAGGGAATTGTTTTGCGGTTCTTTTACTTGCAAAGTGCCATGTATAGTGATGGTGCTATAATGATGCTGATGCTGTTTGACTTATGGCAACCCTATCAATTTCATGGGGTTTTCTTAGGCAAGGAATACTCACAGGGTTTTCCCAGTTCTTTCTGCTTAAATCTAACTCACAGTCCCTGGTTTACATTGGGAATCCACCATCCAAGTACTAGACAGGGCTGACTCTGCTTAGTTTCCTAGATCAAAGCAGGTAATTCTTTCAGTTGCTTAAAGTGAACTTTGTGAGGTCCATGAGTGCATCCAGCTGTAATTTAGCTGAGGAAAAAAGAATCTTGGGAAATTCTGCTTCTCAGAAACCACTTTGTTTCCTGGTCATTGACTCAGAATATTCAAGGAATCGTACCAGGTATTGTGTCCTTTCTAATTCCTGTCTATCAGTTTCTTGCTCTGTGTGGGAAATGTAAGACAGTGCGTTCCAGATTCAACACAGTGAAAGTGAACATTGGTCTTTATGGCACAAAACCTCACACCCTGAAAGTAGAAGAAGGGAAGGGAGGGAATGATATAAGATATATTAACACACGTCCAGAAAAAACTACTTTCTCTCCTTTAAAAAATAACAATTTTGATTAAAATATTTTGCTTGGATTTTTTTTAAAGAGGAAGGTATAATTTTCTTTGACCACTGGCCACAGCTGCAACCCACATGAAACAATTTGAAGGAGATGTTTAAGAGCTGGAACTGCTGATCGCAGTTTTGTTAAGTCATTTTAGACGATACAACCCACAGATTTGGATGTGGTCTCAGAAAGCAAGTCCACAACCCTGTTAAGCTGAAATGTTTGAATCTTAGTTAACCCCCTTTTTGTTGAATTTAACAGAGATATAGAAGCTTAAACACATTTCCACCAGCTTAAATGGGTCATGGATCAGGTGGCTTGTATTAAGCCGAATTCACATCTTGGAAAACCGAGACTGCCATTTTTGGGAGGGAGGCTGTTTCAGATGTGGCCCGCTTATTGCTTTTATAACTCAGCTCCATTTATTTACTAGACTTGTGTGAACGGAAATTGGAGGTTTGCTGAATAAATCGCAGTCATTTGAGGTTATAAAATGGGTCATCTAATCTGGTATTATTCCGTAAATACACCAAAGTGGCATACACACAGACGGATTTGTGGTCCCACTCAGATAGCTTGTGTTCTCTCCTCAGTATGTTTAATACGATTAGCAATTGTACAAATTACATATTTCTACTTGAAAATCTTTGGTTTACCAGAAACTGCAGCAATTATTGTAAAAAAAAAAACCTGGACACATTTTAGGGACCAATGCATAGTCTGTGTGTTTGTGGGTCTTGGTGCCAGTAAAATAGGCTGAAGTTGTCTTGTTTTCCCGGTTAGGTTTAGCATTATATTAAATATGCCACACAGTAGAGCCCTTGCCAAATGGTTTCTGTTCTGTTTCTGTCATCGGGTAGTTGTGTGGCATCTATCCCATTTCCTCTCAGCTCTGACCTTCTTTCAAATTTGCCAGCAATACAGAAAATGTTGGTTGTTCCCATTGGCAGGTTGTTGATCTGTTGGAAAAATTACAACTCTGACCAGGAGGTATATGCTATTGTGAGAAATGCATGATCAGGGAGGGGGAAACATCCATATTTAGAACAGCATGGGAAAATTGGATTGACTCATAACACAGGAGAAAGAACAGAAAATAGCTATTAAAATGATCAGCAGAAAGGAACATCATCTTGGTAAAGGGCATGATTCAGCTAAAAGTAAACTCTGTTAAGTCCATTTTATTTCATTGGGTGTCATTTAAGCTTTTCTTAATTGCTTTTTAAAAAACTGGATAAAAATAAAAAAAAGGTTCATGCAATAGGAAAAGTGCCCTAAATGCAAATTCTTCTAGATATAAAGCATTGTGCAAAATCAGACAAAAGTTTAAGGGAGTGATCCTATATGACTACATAAATTTGGGAAAAAAACTAAATTAGTGAATCATCATAGTTTCATACGCTAATGTTTCCGTTGTGAACACATATTATAAAATATGGGCATCATTCTAGAGTTCTAGAAAGGTATTTCTCCACCCAGCAATAATATTTCTAAAACCACAAGAGCTAGAAACCTAAGACATGATGCAGCTGAGTTCATATAAAGTTCCAGTTGAGATTTTAAACTAGATTTAAAACCCACCAACTGAAGCCAGATTGATTTTAAATTACTTCACTTTAGTTGTATTGTGCCTTTGATTTGCTTTGTTTTGGAAATTTAAAACCTGTACTTGGAATTAGGCAAACATGATTTTTTTATGACAATGAATAACTTCTGCTTGCTACATCTGTAGAGAACTATGGAGTAGACAATTCGTCTCTAGATCCAAAACTTCTGGCATAGTCGAATCAATAAGGAAGGAGTTTTGGGCACAACAGAAGGAGAGACCACTGGGCTAAGGTTCATTAAAACATTCCAGTAATTTGAACTGAGCAAATTGTTTGTTATGACACAATACCCTAATTAGTAACTACTATAGGTTTAGTTTGAAATAAAGTGGACCAACAGTATTCAGTAGGTCTAGTCTTTATCACAAAAGGCCACTAAAGCATAAATACAGCAGGATAAAAGCACCTATTGATAGGCTGTGTTTGCACAATGTCATGGTTGTCCTGTAATCACATTTCCCTGGATTTGTGATTGGTTCATCTCCTTTCATTGACAGGGAAAAACCGTGAACAAACCTAATGTTACTGTTGTTCTGTCACTCTTCCTTGTGCAGCCATTTTCTTCTGTTACGGTCTCAGTGTTGTACAAGAAAACTCTCACAAGCACGCTGAATGCACAATTGCACAATTGTAGCAAAAGCAGGCAACATGAAGAAAATCAGGGGAAGTGTGCATTTGCTGGTAGGGCAAACATAGATAGAAAGTAAGGCGTTTCAGAAATTCACATCAACAACATTCCAGTATCAAACAATTGTGCCAAGATGTGAGAGAGATTTTGCTAATAATGGTTTTCATTTACATAAGAACATGATTGTGATGTTCTGGTGTGATAGGCAGGTGTGATAAAGTTCTAACTGGAAGTACAGTAGAGTCTCACTTATCCAACATAAACGGGCCGGCAGAATGTTGGATAGGCAAATACGTTGGATAATAAGGAGGCATTAAGGAAAAGCCTATTAAACATCAAATCAGGTTATGATTTTACAAATTAAGCACCAAAACATCAGGTTATACAACAAATTTGACAGAAAAAGTAGTTCAATATGCAGTAATGTTATGTTGTAATTACTATATTTACGAATTTAGCACCAAAATATCACAATGTATTGAAAACATTGACTACAAAAATGCATTGGATAATCCAGAACGTTGGATAAGCGAGTGTTGGATAAATGAGACTCTACTATAATTCATTCATTGGTTTTTACTCACATTGGGCTTGATTTGCTCTAACACCTATTCATTTTTCTTTTTAGATGTTCATGTCATCACAATTTGCAGTTGTTTATATTCTTTCTTTCAGTGGTCTTCACGGTCTGTCTTTCACAACTCTAATAAAAATGTATACACACCACATACATAGAAACTGCTCTTCTAGAAGTCAACTGTTCATTTGTGACTGCCTTTTAAGCATGCCCAATCATGTACTTTTCAATTGTCACCTTTGACTTTTTGATAAGACAATCCAAAATGTATGTGACTGAGAGTGCATCTACACTATAGAGAATGAATGCAGTTTGACACCACTTTAACTGCTATGGAGTCATGGGAGTTGTAGTTTTACATGGTCTTCTCAACCAAAGAATGCTGCTACTTCACCAAACTACACAGTCCTATAGAACTGACCCATGGCAGTTAAAGTAGTGTCACTCTACAGTGTAGATGCACCTGGGTATGCTTAAAGTACAGCCAGAAATAAACAATTGGACTTAAAAGAGCTTTCCCCATTTGTCTGACTTGACAGTCCTTACCAACACTATTACTTAAAACGAAAGCAGGAAGTGCATTTTGCCTTTATCAGAATGCAATATTCTTTTATCCCTGGTAGCGGTATGCTATAGCATGTTGTGGCATGCAGACTCTTACTTGGCAGAATAGGATTTGGCTTTTGCATACATTTGCAAGGGATTGCACTGCATACAAGCAGTGTGTTTATGTTGAATGTGTAAGGCACTGGAAAGGGGGGAGGGGAGGACAAGCGGAAACCATCATCTTTCAGAGGCTCCGGAGGGATCTTCTCTACCTCCCAAGTGGACTTTTAAATCAAAGGGGACATTGTGATTAGATTAAGGCCTCCGAGTGACACAAGCTCTCCTTGGGTTTTGCTTTGAACTTTGGAGAGCTCCCAGGCTGAAGTGCTGTTCAAAGACACTTCCTTCAGATGAATAAATATGGGGGAGGGTCACATTACCAGCTCATCTCGCCTGCATCCTCCTCTTCGCCATCTAGCCCCACGGCTCAGGTTTCAGCCATTTCTCCTTTCCCCTGCAACAAAGGGGATGGGAAAATGACAAGAATCAACAACCTGCAAAGACTGAAGAGGAGAGGCCTTTTTTCCTAAAAGAAGAGAAAAAAAGGAACCCAATAAACATTTACCCAACATTACGTATTTGCCATTAATTGTCCCACCAAAAGTGGCACAAGTTAATCAAAACTAATTACAAGCCCCGTTGCCGTCTCCTATAGCTTGTTTTAGAACCAGTATCTAATAGAATCATAAAATCACGGGGTGCATGAATGCAGTTTGGGAGCTGTACTTTGACATAGTCTTTAGCCTTCTCTGCCAAAGAGTGGTGGTGCTGAAAGGACACAAGATCTGAGCCTCAACAGTGCTTCACTAAATTACAAAATCCATGATTCCACAGCAAAGTCATGTTGAACTGAATTAATTCTACAGTGTAGTTCAGACATGGGAAAACTTGGGCCCTCCTACCAGCTGTTAGGAATTGTGGAAGTTGAAATCCAAAACACCTGGAGGGCCCAAGTTTGCTCGTGCCTGGTGTAGATGCAGCTCTATAGAGTTGGACGGGAACTAAAAGATAATGTAGTCCAGCCCCTTGCCTAACTAAAACATTCCTGAATTGTTATTTACCACTCTGTAATGCAGTGAGAAAATCTTAAATTGCTCATTTATTCATTTTAATATTAGCCCTTTATAACGGTTGCCAGTAACAAATGCATTAAAAGAAGCATTCAAACCTGTGTAAAAGAGATAGTAAGTGCCCCTTTGGAACAATGTTATCAATATGCAAAGTACTAGAAAAAAAAGATCCCAAATATTGTAGAGTCAATCAAAAAAATCTGTTTGGCTGAATCAGATAAATTGACAAAACTAACACTAAAGAAAACACTATGCAATCTTATCTTAAAATCTGGCAACCCATTACAAACTATGTGCAGAAAGAAAAAAAGGGTCATTGTAAGTATAAAGAAGAAAAATCTTTTCTTTATTTGAAGGAAAGATAGTAAGCAGATGTCGTTTAGACAGGAGATATGTTGTGTGTAAGTTAGCATATTGCAGTTAGGCAAGAGCGGAAAGTCAATTTTAATAGGTGGTGAGAAGTGGAGCAAAGTACTGTTTATTCTCTTGTGCGTGTAATACATCTGTATTATCTGTCTTTTGTTTCTTATAACTTAAGTTTTGTGATATTAAAATGTATTAATATTTGTTTATAAAAAGCATTGACCTCAGTAGGGTTGGTGTAGCCCAATGCAGTAACTCATGGGCTGATCCTCCCATACCAGACCATACTGCAATAGCTACAGCAGAGAAAATGTCAGAAAACTTTATACAATCAGTGACTATATAAAAAAACTAGCAGCAAACAAAACAGTAGCATGTGTTTATGCATGTGCAAACAAAAACGAACGATTTGAGGCATTATTTTAATTTATTTACTTATCATGTCAGAAGCGAACTGAGGGTACATTTATAAGGTATTACAAAACACAAAGTCAAAAAGTTGACATTATACAAGATTTCCTTTGACCAGAAGCTGGGCACTTGGAGTGCCTCCGGTGTCACTGTGAGAAGGTCCTCCATTGTGCATGTGGCAGGGCTCAGGCCTGTAGCAAGTGGTCTGTGGTCTGCTCCTCTCCACACTTGCATGTTGTGGACTCCACTTTGTTGCCCCATTTATTAAGTTTAGATCTGTATATTTGTGGTGCCAGAACACAGTCTGCTCAACGCCTTCCAAGTTGTCCAGTCTTCTGTGTGCCCAGGAGGGAGTTTCTCATCTGGTATCAGCCACTGATTGAGGTTCTGGGTTTTAACCTGCCACTTTTGGACTCTCGCTTGCTGAAGTGTCCTGTGAGTGTCTCTGTAGATCTTAGGAAGCTATGACTTGATTTAAGGCACTGGCTTGCTTGGCTGATATTCGAACAGAGGATGGGCCGGAAATGTCAATGCCTTGGTCCTTTCATTACAGGCTGCTACTTCTTGGTGGATGTCAGGTGGTGCAATACCAGCTAAACAGTATAATTTCTCCAGCAGTGTAGGGTGTAGACATCCTGTGATAATGCAGCATGTCTCATTAAGAGCCACATTCACTGTTTTAACGTGGTGAGATGTATTCCACACTGGGCATGCGTATTCAGCAGCAGAGTAGCAAGGCGCAAGGGCAGATGTCTTCACTGTGTCTGGTAGTAACCCCCAGGTTGTGTCAGGCAGCTTTTGTATGATATTATTTCTAGTACCCACTTATTGCTTCATATTCAATTATTTTTATTGGGAAATTATTTTAATTGGGAAATAATGACGGCTGTGATTGGGGTGCATAATTAGAAAGTTAAAAAGGTGAATTAACACTGAGTTTTAGCTTTGTACCTATACTTGTAAGCTGGACCCTTGTGCTTATATCTAACTACAAGCAGAATATATATATATATACACACACACACACACACACACACACACATACATACACACACACATACATACACACACACATACATAAACACACACACACACACACACACACTCTCAGACACACAAATTATGCTGAAACTGCACAATGTCTTTTGATAAATGACCAGGAGATATGACTACGATCAATAAAACTAGACAATTGAGTAAAGGATAATTGATCGGTAAGGTAAGGGTATTGATAGGGAAGTAGTTTGTAAACTTGGAGAGAGGGGGATAGATGAGATAAAAGCAAGATTTTAAATTATGATTTATTGCTAGACTGTAAAATTGTATACAATGTGAAAAATTAATAAAAATCAAATTAGAAGAAAAAACTGCATGACATTTTATAGAAAGTTCTTTTGGTGTCGCCTGGCTTCTTTGCATCCCCTACACTTTCCTAATGATGCCACTGCTTTTAAGATGAGCTTGCTATGATTTCTGACAAAGCTTGGAATATCATCATCATTCCAGTTTTGATTGACATTCAAAGTATATCACAACATTTAAAAACAATGGAAGAGTTACTCTTTTGAAGGAGGAAGAGAATTGTTCACCAGTATTCTCCGTCAGCTGTATGATAACATCTCCAGGCACTAATGGTTGTTTTACAGATTTCTAACACATTCCTCAGTGGGAACTATAATGTTTAAAATTAATTCCCAGGAACTCCTCTCAACCTCAGAAAAGAAATAAATTGCTTATTTAAAAAACTGTAGGGATTTGCAGGTAGTTTATATGAGGTAATTTCCTCTATTGTGATTACAGTGATATTCTAATGCTTTTCAGTCCATAAGCAAAAGCTTTCTTTGGCTTGGCTTGCTTGAGCCTGTCTGGAGTGCCTTGAGCCCATCACATTCATTTAGGACCAGCCACATAGTTGCAGAACAAAGTGCACCATTCAGATAAAAAACATCAGGTCTCACATATGAAGGAAATAGGTTTGCGCATATCTTTCAAGACAGTGCTCTTACTCTGAGATTCCTCCCTATCTCCCTGAAAACAGGAGTCTCAGACTCACTTTCTGACATCTAGGAATATTATGGAAAGCTCCTTCGAAGTTCAGACTAAAATTTGAAGGAGTTCCACTGCCCTATTCGAATAACAGTTTTAAAAAGTGCATAATAACACAATCTGTAAATAGGCAATTGACCTCTATTGCGTATACACATTGTAAGTAATTGATTATTTCTACATTATCGAGTCATCTCTTTTACAAAGTTATTCTTTTCACGTTTTTCCTATCCGCCCCTTCTCTCCCCCCCATACCCCTACCATATTTTCATCTATATCTTTATCTTTAATCATGAACACCATTTTCTTAATCTTTGTACAATAGCTATATTGGCTTCACCATTTTCTATCCATATTAGAATAATAGAGTTGGAAGAAACCACAAAGCCATCTAGTCTAACATCAAAGCCACAGGAACTAATTTGCTAATTTCTTTTGTTGGTGTGTTGAAGTGGTAATGAGGATTTTCTTTCTTCCTGCTCCCAGTCTAAACATAGATGCAGTGCTATAATGCAGTATCCAATATGCCAATGATAACGTAGTCTGTGCGCATTCAGAAGAAGACCTACAAGCCACTCTAAACACCTTTGCAGAAGCATACGAGAAGCTCAGCCTGTCATTGAACTTTGAGAAAACCAAAGTGCTCTTCTAGCAGTCACCAGCCAATCCATCTGCAATGCCAGAAATACAGCTTAATGGTGTAATGTTCGTCTGAATGAAACAGAGAGTTTGAGGATTTGGACATCTGTAGGGATACCAAGGTGCTTGTTTATAAAGCTATTGTCCTCCCAACCTTGTTATACACCAGCAAAATGTGGACTGTCTACAGACATCACATTTAACTCCTGGAATGATTCCACCAGTGTTGCCTCCAAAAAATCCTGCAAATCTCTTGGGAAGACAGGCGGACAAATATCAGCGTGCTGGAAGAAGCAAAGACCACCAGCATTGAATCAATGCTCCTACATCATCAACTCCGCTGGACTGGCCACGTTGTCCAAATGCCCGATCACCATCTCCCAAAGCAGCTACTCTACTCCGAACTCAAGAACGGGAAACGTAATGTTGGTGGGCAGGAAAAGTGAGGACTTAAAGCCAACCTTTAAAACTGTTGCATAGCTACCAAGAACTGGGAAACCCTGGCCCTGAGCACTCTAGCTGGAGGTCAGCTGTGACCAGCAGTGCTGTGGAATTTGAAGAGGCACGAATGGAGGGTGACAGGGAGAAACATGCCAAGAGGAAGGTGTGTCAAGCCAATCCTAACCAGGACCACCTGGAAACCGATGTCCTCACTGTGGAAGAACATGTGGTTCAACAACAGGGCTCTGCAGTCACCTATGGACCCACTGCTGAGACACTACACTTGAAAGGCCATCATAGCTGGACAACGAGGGATCACCTAAGTAAGTAAGCAAGCAAGCTATAATGTATCAGTATATCAGTGAAATGGAATATTTGCAGTATAAGCTCACGGCCTCTTATATTTCCTAGAAAAGAAAGGGACATATAAGACCAACGAATATTAGTATATGACCAAGATGACCTAGGTCATTGATGCGAAAAAACAGGTAAACCAGGAAATATTGCAGCAGTTTGCTTTTTCCTATGTTTATGGAGAAAGGCAATTTTCTGTGCCTTTGACTCCTCTCTCTATTTCTAAATTAATAAGATTGAGGGCAAACTAGTTTTGTACTTTGAACACAGTGAGCAGCAATTGAAATAAGCTGAAAATAAAGGAAGAAGTTGGAAGAGAAGCAGGAAAGTGGAGTGACAGAGAACTAATTGGAACTTGCTAGGACAGTTGAAGGATATGTCACTTAAAAGCCTCCAAAGAAGAAGCCGCCGCCGCCACACTCCAGGGCAGAGAGTTCCACTGCTCAACAGCTCGCAGAGTTAGGAAGTTCTTCTTAATGTTCAAGTGGAATCTCCTTTCTCCTGCTTAAAAATCAGGAGAAAAAATGCTTTTCAAACCACAGGATCACCTCAACAAACCAGGCTCCTGTTTTTGTGTTGTTGTTTTGTTGTTTTTAAAGGAAAACAAACATCCATCCAGAAGATTGGAATGAGGATATGCAGAGGCAAAAAGAGTTGGCAAACCCAACAAATCCAAATGGCTTTTGTCTCAAGGACTTATATATTTTTAAGAACAATTTGCAAAAGCCCACGATAAATTTTCAAACTCCTACAGCTCTTGGAGACGACTGCTATCCCTACCGCTAGTATCCCTCTGATATCCGACTGCACATTAACACTGTGTATAGGATTTCCATTTGGTTTGCAAGGTTAATAGGTAATCCTTTATTGTTTTGAGATACTATTCTTTTCCCTCCAACCCGTGATCAGGAACTAACAGAAAGAGATAGTGCTTGGGTATAATCAATATCCTTGCCAAGGAATGTGATGATTGTGGTTTGATTTGCATCTCCTTTGGATGGCTTCCAACTATTTGTAAGTTAATTCTCCTGTGTTTACTCACTGATTCTTCTTCTTCTTCCTTTCTGCAGGAAATCCATCAAAGAGGAACAGATAAAGGATGGGATGCAAAGTATCCTCTAATAGTCCAAGTGTTGAACCCTCATTCACAATGCTGCTGCTTCAATCAGTTTCACGACTTTATAGGCATTTTACATTTTGTAAAACTAATTGAAAAGTTAGGAGAGGCTGTAGAAGCTTGCTATCTCAGCCCACTAGAAAGAACAAGATTTCTCCCTCAGCCCTCTGCTGAGTTAAATTAATGCAGGCTACTTTTGCATTTCCAGCTCAGTTTGCAGCAATTAAAGGAAGCTGTGAAAGGGTGAAGGAGGAGAGCGGAGCAGTGGCATTTTAAAGATAGTTGAAAGAGTGAGATGGTGGAGGATTAATGGGGATTGCCCCTGCCAGATTGATACATCTAGATAATATGGGATTTTTGGAGTTGTTGTCCAAAGAAGATTTTCTCCTGTTTGTCTTAGAAAAACGAAACAGAAGCCAAACTCTGTCCCATATTAACAAACTCTGCTCCAAACTGACCAAGTCAAATTGCCTGGAATGTTATACTAGGAGAAAGATAAGGTATAAATTAGGAAGGTGTTCAGAGAAAGGCAACTAAAATGATCAAGGGTCTGGAGAACAAGCCCTATGAGGAGCGGCTCAAAGAGCTGGGCATTTTTAGCTTGCAGAAGAGAAGGCTGAGAGGAGACATGATAGCCATGTATAAATACGTGAGAGGAAATCATAGGGAGGAGGGAGCAGGCTTGTTTTCTGCTGCCCTGCAGACTAGGACGTGGAGCAATGGCTTCAAACTACAGCAAAGGAGATTCCACCTGAACATTAGGAAGAACTTCCTCACTGTGTGAGCTGTTTAGCAGTGGAACTCTCTGCCCTGGAGTGTGCTGGAGACTCCTTCTTTGGAGGCTTTAAAGCAGAGCCTGGATGGCCATCTGTCGGGGGTGCTTTGAATGTGATTTTCCTGCTTCTTGGCAGGGGGTTGGACTGGATAGCCCACGAGGTCTCTTCCAACTCTATGATTCTATAATTAGATAAAGACATAGATGGGGGGGGGGAGTAATAAATTCTATCTATCTATCTATCTATCTATCTATCTATCTATCTATCTATATATATATATATAAAATATTCTGCTCCAAATTAGTTTTTCCGGAAAATCCCCCCTCTGAAATGCCCACTTGGTCAAATTTTGTTCAAGTAATTTTCTTTTCCAACTGTAACCGAGTGGTATTTACAGATCAATTAGCAACTCCTTTACAGTTTTACCTCTCTCAGTCCATCGAGGGACAAATAACAAAGTGACTAAAAAAATCAAGGGCAATTTCCAGGGAACTGATAAGGCTGAAAAGGCTTCTTGGCAGAGATGCATCTTTCCCCTCCCCTGGCCAGCTCCAGAGGCCCACACTGAAATCTAAGGAAGAAGAGAAACTCTTTTGAGGGTGGGCTGAGGAGGAAAGGACAACATCAATCAAAACTTATGTCTGGAGAGACTTGGTGGGTCAGGACCTAGGGTCCAAAAAGGGGGGGAATTATCTGGAAAAGTAACTTCTATTGTAAAATCACATCCTTTCCTTGCAAAGGATGGGTCAGTTTTAGACACCGTGGAGAGCCAAGAATTGAAGCCACTCCTCATTGGCTCTGACAACGTCACCAGCTATAGTTTATTTTTATAAGTTCTGCCAGTTATAACTTTTATGGTATGGGGTAACATAAAACAAGATAAAGAAATACATTTGGAAGTGTATTTTTGGGCCAATTGGAAAAATGCATATGTAACTATTGTAATAATTAGGCTTGGATTTGCTATGTGATCATGCAACACCATTCTGCACTAAGGAATAAGAATGACTGCTGTGTTTCTGGTACATGACCTGACCAATGCTAAATCTTTTTGAAAATCAAAAATACTGCTGTTCAGACAGTTTGGATTTGTGATTAAGAAGCATTGTGATTAAGAAGCACAAGCCCCCCCCCCCCATGAGTCTACACTGCAGAAACAATGCAGTTCGATCCCACTTTAACTACCATAGCTCAATGTTATGGAATCTTGGGAGTTGTGGTTAGGAGAGGGCAAAGAACGCTAAAGACCTAGTAACATTATAGCTTCCATGATTCCATACCATGGAGTCATGGCCAGCCAATTGGTGTCCAATTGGGTTTTTTCCCTCCTCTACTGAAACAGCTGGTGATTCTACTTCAGCCAGAAGGCTTTTTTGGTCCCAGTTTTTTTTAAAAAAAAAATATCCAAGGTCCTAAATGTATTCCAAAAAGATTTGACAACTTGGATAGCTTCTTTGCAGTTCAGGCTGGACTTTGGAGTGGATTCACCGACCCATGGATATGGAGGTGACCAACCATCACAGCTCATCTCTTCAATGCAAGGAACAGATTTGTATTGTGGAATCTGGGCATCTTTATGATAAATTGCTGTAAAGATAATACTTCCCTAAGGTAGGTAAAGGTTTTCCTCTGACATTAAGTCTAATAGTGTCCAATTGTGGGGGTTGGTGCATTTATTTATTTCCAACATTTATATCTCGCCCTTTTCGAAGGGACTCAGGGTGGCTTACAACAATGGCAGTAATTCGATGCCGACACAAAATCAAAATTACACAGTACATAAAATCAATTAAAACTATTAAATACAATATTAAAAACTATTATATTATATTATATATTATATTATAAAAACTATTAAATACAATATAAATACAATATAAAAATACAGGGCGGATCACAATGTACATATACATGGAAAACATTTAATGCTGTTAGACATACAGAGACAGAGACACAAAGGCAATTTAACATTTTCCAGCTTTCTGCTTCATGAGGGTATGCTCGATTCTGGCCACAGGGGGAGCTGCTGCTTCATCATCCACTGTGACACCGAGTCCTTGATGGATTACTTCCTCATTCCTATCCGCACGCTGCTGGATGATTTTTATGGTGTTGTAAATTAGTTAAATTAATAAGCAGTACCTAAATTTCCTACTTGGGAGATGCAACTATCTTTCGGGTTGCTTAGGTCATCAACAAGCTGGACTATTTTAATGGTCAGAAGTTTGAAATATAATTAAAATATCAATGAAATCAAGAGTAGTTAAAAGCACATTAAAAGCATGGTCATTATATTGCTATTGTATTTTAATCTTTGTACCATGTATTTCAATATGTGCATTTTATTGTGTGTATTTTATGGTGATATGTTTTAACTGTATTGTGCCCACTTTGAGTTGTGAAGAGAGATAGATAACAAAAGGAAATGATTATTTTGATTTTTTTTGTGTGTGTGTCAGGAGCAACCAGAGTTGCTTCTGGAGTGAGAGAATTGGCCGTCTGCCCAGGGGACGCCCGGATGTTTTTAATGTTTTTAATTAAAAAGAAGACATCAAACATAAGAAGCACCATACATTCTGAAGAGCCAGTGTGGTATAGTGGTTTGAGTGCTGTTTAGGGCTCAGGAAGCAGGGTTCAAATCCCCACTCAGCCATAGAAACCCACAGGGTGACCTTGGACAAGTCACCCTGTCTCCGTCTCAGAGGAGAGTGTGGGCAGCCTCCCTCTGAACAAAGCAGGCCAAGCAAACACTGTGATAGTTTCACATTACAGTTGCCATAAGTAAAAAAAATGACTTAGAGGCACAAGACAACAATATATTGTATATCCATAAATCTACAACTGTAATATTTTTCCATGAGCCCAAGATCTCCTAGAGATCTCCTGGGTACTTTTAAGTTTTCTGAACTTTAGCCATTTCCAACAAATCTCAAACTAGCCAATTAAGTCTGGTTAGCGAGATTAAATCCACTGTTTGGAGGGCTGTTGACTGCAGCTGTTGGAAAGAGCCTGACCTTTCCCAATCTCTTTCTGGCTATCTCCTTTCCTCTTGGCACCTTGGATGGCCTTAATCGATTTAACAGCATTTTAAATAGCTTAGCTTGTCACTTCCTGAGCAACTTAACTAAACTGGTCCCAGAAGGTGAGATAAGACCCATGCATGCAATAACTGCTCCAGTATCTAAAGCAGAACAGAGCAGTGGGCTGACCATTGGTAACAACTAGGTGTTCAGTGTGGCACAAAACTCTTGGGCGAAAGTACAGCCTGGGTGCATCTACCCAGAATGGATGCAGTTTGACACCATGGCTCAATACAATCTGAAATACTCCAAAATCATCCATTGGAAGAGTGACACCTTTGCTTTCCGGGGGTTCAAAGACTGGCATGGTGGTGTCTCCTTCTCTAGAGATATTGCAGGGATTGAATGGTCATCTGTTGGGAGAACTTTAATTGTGTTTTCTTGCATGGCAGAATTTGGTTGGACTGGGTGGCCCTCGTGGTCTCTCCCAGCTCTATAATTCTATGACAAACTTTGTTTCATGCACAAAAATATGTATAACATTGTGTATAAAATTGCCTTCAGGCAATGTGCATTAGGTGCAGACAAATCATACATGATTTTTGTATACACAAATAAAGGTATTCCAAAAATCAGGGGGGAAAAACCCCAAATTTAAAATACTTCTCATCCCAATTATTTTGAGTAAGGAATACACAAGTTGTACTAACTTTTGTATGAGGATCAACACAGTTGCCTTTGGAGGCATGGCTAGGAAGTTAAAAAAATTACTATTACATCACTGGGTACAAAATCCATGCACTATGTTCTGTCTTACCGGAGATGTCAGGGAATGAACACACAAGTTTGTGTACAGAAGACATATATTCTACAACCTGCTTGTGGCCCTTCTATCTAGCAGATGGAAATTGCACTGTTGTGCCCCTTATTGGTCGTTCCTGTCCCTTCTGCCAAGAGTAGTTGAAAATTCCTCTGTGAATGTTTCCACTGTCTAAACCCAGAAAAACTGTACCAATGTGATTTTCTGACGAGTGATGGCATCCTGTCACGTATACAAGCCCAAATGGCAGCACTAAAAACTTCCTGTGAAAAGGCCAAGATAAAGCAGTTGTAATGGCTTTTACAGAAAGGAGAAAGGCAACAAGCAAACAAGGAAGTAAAGCTACAGTATTGTTCTTTTCTGCTCCTCTGGAGAAGAAAACATCCTCTTCTTTCAAATGCTGGCATTTGGGATTAAAAGACATAGCAGAGCCAGGGGAAATTTAATATTTCAGCTACAGATTCTCTTAGCAAGCAGGGCCAGTGGGGATTCTGGTAGGTTGTGGCCCAAAAAGAAATTTCCTCTGATTTTGGCCCCATCTACACTGACCATCTAATGCACTGACTATACTGTTTAGTGAGGCACCAGCAATATTTGGCAGAGAAAGCTAAATAACTTATTAAACTGAAACTCCCAAGATTATATAGCATTTAACCTTGGCAGTTAAAGTGGCATCAAACTGCAATAATTCTACAGTGTAGATGCACCCTAGGATTCTGGAAGACCCACACCCAAATCCTTGTTCAGCCATGGAAACTCATTTGGTCAAGATGACTCTGATTCATGGCGCATTTGTTATAGAGTATATTTGACAACATGTATACAAAAGAGGCTTACCATTGCCTTCCTTCTCAACCCAAGAGGAAGGCAATGGTAAGCCTCTTTTGAATAAATGTTGTCAAATATACTCTATAACAGGTGAGTCAACTTGACAGAAACAAATAGAAGGGATAGAATTTTTACAACAGCTTCTACCTTAGGTGAGGAAGACATCACCTCCAAATGTTTTAGACCAAAACTCCCATCATCAGCTGCAGCCCAGTTGAGGTGAAGATGGGAATTGCAGTCCAAAAGCTCACGCGGGGCCATACACTCTTTTTTCCCCCTACTGTCACAATTTGATCATGATCTTGCAGCCTTCAAAGGACAATTGGAGACTTGGAAATGAATTTTGCATACTGCTTCCATTCTTTGAAGATGTCTGGTAGCCCTCATTTGACTTATCTTTCTGGATATCCAGCAGATGTCCAGGGAACAAGCATACGGCTTGCTCCGGAGTCTTTCTCAAGCAGATTGTGAAGAGTTTGCCCATTTTACTAATAAGAGGAAATGTCAGGGAAGAGATTCACGCATACTGGAGAGAGATCCAGATGCTAAATAAATGTGAACAACTGTTAGGAGAAGGAATGATGACGCACTGCAGGCAGTTGGAATTTTTTGCCATGGATCAGGCTCAAGGGAGGCCGATTGATACAGGCTTTTCGCTCAGGATTTCCATGTGCATATATTAGCAAGAATATCAGAAGCTGTATATAATCTTCGGCTAGACTGGAACGTCATGTTTCATTATTTTCTAAACAGTGCCACCTCGTGGGGAGTTTTCTTCAAAATGGTTGGGCCTCTCCCCAGTGTGAAAAAAGTACCATGGAGGAGAAGGTGTTTCACAATAGTTCTTTGGAGATAAAAGGGATAACAAAATTGACAACAATGGGTTCAGATTCTTATGGTTAATGTTATAGCCACATAAAGCAAAATCCTGCACAGGTACATTTATCTGATTTTCTATACATTTTATATACTGCTTTAGGCAGCCTTGTGTGGAAAATCAGGATATAAATGTAAACAATGGCCAATTGAAATATTCACATCCGCCTCAAACAGACAAGAGTTCTTTCTCCCACTCTGAAGTTTCCACAGATATATGAACCCCAATTGCTCTATTTCCAACATACCTCAAAACTTCTGAGGATGCCTGCCACAGATGCAGGTGAAACATCAGGAGAAAATGCCTCTGGAACATGGCCAGAAAACTCACAGAGCATTTATAGGTTGAGGTGTTGTAATGCTGGAGAGCAGAAAGGAATGCTAAGTCCAATGCCAATGATGCCAGTCAGTGAAGGCAGCCTGAATTCAGGCTGGGAAAATGATGAGAAAGATATCAGCTGCATCTCTCTTTCTCTCCCCATCCTCATTCCTTTTCTTCCTTTTGTATCAAGTCCATGAGATTGGGAGCCTGCCAGCAGAAAGGCTGGCTGCCAGCTCAAAAGGCTGGCTGGCTGGCTGGCTTTCTTTTCCTCAGTTCCCTTTTTGCATCCTGTCTAATATTGTATCAGATCATGCATCAGGCTGTGAGTTTGCAGGAAGGGATGGAATCTTAATATCCCTATTAATGAAAAAAAAACATGAAAAAATGTAAGGTAAAGGTTTCCCCTGACGTTAAGTCCAGTTGTGTCCGACTCTGGGGGTTGGTGCTCATCTCCATTTCTAAGCCGAAGAGCTGGCGTTGTCCGTAGACACCTCTAAGGTCATGTGGTTGGCATGACTGCATGGAGTGCCGTTACCTTCCCGCCGGGGAGGTACCTATTGATCTACTCACATTTGCATATTTTTGAACTGCTAGGTTGGCAGCAGCTGGAGCTAACAGCGGGCGCGCACTCAGCTCCCCAGATTCGAACCTGTGACCTTTCGGTCTGCAAGTTCAGAAGCTCAGCGCTTTAACATGATGTTTGGCTGGAACTGGGGAGTGTCCAGACACAAGTGTGTATGCTTTACTGATTACATCAGTTTAGTTCTGTTCTGCTGTCTGCTGAGAAGTCAAGTCCTGTGTCCATTGTCTGCAAGTCTGTTTGTATTGTACAGTAAAACTTTGTATATAGTTTTACCATCATCTCTGATGTCTCTTCGTTCTTCATTCCACTGACTCCATTCAACTGCTGCTGTGCTGCGTAATTACTCTGACATAACACACAATATTGACAATAATGATGATGACAAACTTTTGGGCTTGATTTTCTTCCGCATAGGTGATCAAGTGCCAGAACTAATAGGTTCAGATGGATATATATACCACTGATCTTTTTAAAGATGTCTGTATGTTAATGAGACTGCAGGTATGGATGGATGTGTTGGAAAATCTGAGTTGTTAGGCTCAAAAAGAACCCTCTGTTGGGGCAACTCCCCCCAAAATATAGCACAGTACCAGGAGTAAACTCCATAACCAGTGGAAACTTATGTGTGGTGCAAAGAGATAGGCTTCTATTCCTTAGGATGGCTCAGGATTGTAGAGTCAGAAATTTGGTTCAAAAATATTTATTGAAGGAAAAGAAATACATTTTTGATAGAAAAGGTCTTGGAGCTAACTAGGTTACTAAGTCTCATCTTCTAAAGAAGGTAAAAGGTAAACATATCCATGCAGTTACATTTTGCCTAGAGAGAGGCAAAATGTGCATCCTCACAGGGAGAAAGGAAAAATAGAAAGTATCCTAAATTGGTGGAGACTGCATGGTCAACCCAGGGGAATTTAAACTTAAGAGGAAGTTTCCTCACAGAATTCTATTACTATGTCATCAAAGGGGGAAGAGACAGTGGCTAGCAGTAAAGAGGAAAGACAAAGCCCTTTTTGGGAAATATGCATAGGAATGTGGGGGAAAAAAATCCCACAGCTCGGCTCTGTGTCTAGTCTAGTTATTCATTGAGGTGGCGAAGAGCCGGGATGGCGCAATGGGTTAAACCCTTGTGCCGGCTGAACTACTGTCCTGAAGGTTGCTGGTTCAAATCCATGAGACATGGTGAACTCCCATCTGTCAGCTCTAGCTTGTGGGGATATGAGAGAAGCCTCCCAGCAGGATGGCAACACATCTGGACGTCCCCTGGGCAATGTTTCTGTAGATGGCCAATTCTCTCACATCAGAAGCAACTTGCAGTATGTTCTCAAGTCGCTTCTGACACGATTTTCTAAAAACTCATTGAGGACTAGAAACTTGTTGACATAAAAACTTGTGCGGTCCAGGGATGAAACCCAACAATATGGCAAAATATGTGTAGTCCCCATATTTGTTGTTGTTTATTCATTCAGTTGCTTCCGACTCTTTGTGACCCCATGGACCAGCCCGCGCCAGAGCTCCCTGTTGGCCGTGGCCACCCTCAGCTCCATACCAGATGAGACAAGTGTATTCATAGGCTTTTTTAACACACATGTGTAGAAGCAAAAATGTTTTTGCAGAGCACTCTCTTTTGCTGGACCCTCAGAACCAAGAGCGTTCAGCACGTCTGAAAAGGGAAATTCTTGACTTCCAGAATGTTTATTTCTGCTTTCCTTTCTCTTCTCAATACACACTGATCACCCAGCTGCTCCCTCCAAATCAGGCTTGGAAGTCCTTTCTCTTTCCCAACTGCCTGGAACCCAGATCCCTTGAACATTATCTTTAAAGCTCTTGTGGATCAAGTGAGCAAAGCCAACCTGATGTAAAGTGATTCTGATAAATTAAGAAATCACCAGCCCCCGGCTCCCAACCCCAAATCCCTTTTTCCTTAGGAGAGAGAACATGAAACCTACTGGATTTTCCAAGAAGTATAAAATCCTTAAATAGGCAAATCTACACTATAATTGTGTGTGTATGGAGGGGGGGGGGTGTTCAAAAGCCAGGCTCCCCCCACCCTTACAGGCCCGTTTTCCTCTACATAAAGAGGAAATCAGGTGGTTTTAACATGTGTGTATTGCCTTTCTCTCCAAATGTTTGCAATTAAACTTAATTGAATTCACTCGAGTTTGAACTGGTCCTGGAGCCAAGCGCACACTGAATGGGGCAGTTCTACCTCTCTCTCTCCATCTCTCTCTCTCTCTCTCTCTTATTCTCGCCTTTCCCCTCCCTTTTACAGGAGTTGCCTCCTCCCTTCCCTCCTTCCCCCTTTCTCCTTCTCCCCCCTTCCTTCTCCACCCTATTAAAACAACCTCCAAGTCTCACTTGTTAAAAAGCCCCCACAGAGGCAGAGAAACCCAAGAGCCCAGGGAGGAGGAAGGGGAAAAAAAGAGAGAGGGAGACAGAAGAAGGATTCCCAAGAAGAAAGACAAGGAGGAGAGAAGAAGACAATTTCTTTCAGAGAGATTAATAGCAATCAAAGAAGGAGGCAAGAGGCGCCTGGAAAATATTCCCCAGCCAGCCAGCCAGCCACCGCTGCTGCTGCAACTGCTGAAGCTGGAAAGCTCCAGATAGAAGCTCCATTCAGCTCGGACCAAAGAGAGAGCTCAGTCTTTCCCTTGACGGATGCTGCTCCTGTTGCTGCCTCCTGCTCAACTTTCTTCCAACTTCGATGCCCGGCGCCTGGAAGACTCTGCGGGCGGCAGGAAGGGGCCCGACACTGAAGAAGCCCCTTTGGGGCGGGAAAGCCCCTTGTTTTAAGGCGAGGAAAAGGAGGAGAGGAAGAGCCAAGGGACCCTGAAACCCACCGGGGACCCAGGTGGAGGCAGAGAGGAAGGAGGCGCGCCAAGGCAGCCGAGCACCCCAACCGCGCGTCTTCTTCGCCCGACTTTCCTTTTTTCCCATGCTTTGGAGGCGAGGGGTCCCCAAACCTCTCCGAAAGCTCTCCCGCCCCCTCCCCACCGAAGCCCCCTCGGGTTGGTGGTAGACCGTGGATGCGCTCGAGGCGAGCAAGGCGGCAAGGTGAGTGGAGGGAAGGCGAGGCAATGAATGAAATGCCATTGACGGCTCTCTCTCTCTCTCTCCATATTGGGTGGTTTGTCTTCCTTTCTGAGGACAGGCAAGGGCGCGCGTCTGGTGGGCTGGCAGGAGGGGATTGGCAAGAAAGATCTGCCCCGTGGAAGGAAGCAAAGCCAGGGCTAGGGCGACCCAAAGGGTTAAAGTTCTGGAAGCCAAGCTCAATGAGGAGCTGGGTAGGAGGAGGAGGACAGAAGGTACAGAGGGGACATTAGAGCCATGTTTCAGCATTTTGAAAGGATGTCTTGTTGAGGAGGGAGAGAGCTTGTTTCCTTCTGCTCCAGAGACAAGGACAAGGGGAAATGGGTTCAAGTTGCAGGAGAAGAGCATTAGGAAGCACTTCCTGATGGTAAGCATTGGATGGAATCTCCTTCTGGGGAGGTTTTGCATGCAGGGGCTGGATGGCCATCTGTGGGGAGTGGTGATGGTATATTCATGCGTGGCAGAAAGAGGTTGGACTGGATGGCCCTTGGGATCTCTTCCAGGATTCTATGATGGGGAGGATCTCTACTAAGGAGGCATGATTTTTTTGGTTCCTGATTCCTGTGGTTGCATTAAAGCTGTGGTTCTCAACCTTTTTTTGACTAGGGATTTGACCAGGGACCACTTGACCGGGGACTCCATGAATAGCTATAACTTTGACCAGGGACAACTTGACCAAGAACCACTTTGACCAGGGACCACTCTCCACCAACATTAGTTCCAAAGGGGTCACAAATCGGTTTTTGGTCAATTTTAGATTCAGTTTGGTTATTTGAGGTGCTGATCCAGAAAATTGCATTGGATAGACTACATCGGCTCTAGTTTCTGATACAGAACCTATGCCATCCAGTAGTTGACATCTGCTCACTCACAGAAAACCATATTTAGTCATCTAGAGCTGACATGGTCTATCCAATGCAATTTTCTGAATCAGCACTTCAAATAATCCCAGGAACAGGCCTAAAAATGAAGACATCAAGAATTTTATCTTTTTTTGAAGTTGGGCTGTGTTATTATCTGCAGTAGTAACAGTGAGGGCATGAACCATATTTTAGTTCTTGTGGACCACTGGTGGTCCATGAACCATAGGTTGAGAACCACTGCATTAAAGAAAAGGTGGGATGGAGGCAGATCTTGAGGATTCCCTTCCTAAACCTTCTACCTGTATAACCTTTCCGGGTTAAAGGGCCAGGGAATTCGCACCCCCACATTACCGAAGGCTGAGATCCTGTGTGTTTTTACACACAAGTAAGTTTACCCCTGGGGAGCATCTCCACTGAAGCCTGAATGCAGTTTGACCCCACCTTCACTGCCATGGCTCAGTGCTATCCAATCATGGGATTGGAAGTTGCACAAGGCCTTCTCTGCCAAAGGGAATGGTGCCAACTCCCAGGATTTCATAGCACTTGAGCCATGGCAGCTAAAGTTTTATGAAACTGCATTCAATCTATACTGTAGACGTGCCTTGAGCAAGCATGGCATTGGATGCCTTCTGCTACCTTTCTGGTACAGTGAAAAGGCACTTAATGCAAAGGGGGATGCTCTTTTTGGGCAGATCGTGCCCATTTTTCTCTCTTTTCCCATCTGTGTTCAGCCCCATCAGGCTCCAGGGAGAGAGACCTTTGCAAGAAGCCATGCAACCCAGGGCGTGCCTCCTTCCTTCTTGTGAACCCACTGGGACCCTTAGAGAAGCATATTGCGTGGGAACTTGAGGGGGAGTCCATTTCCCTCTCCTGCCTCCTTCTGATTTGACTGAGAGATATACAGTATATGATCTATTTTTTAGAGTTCGTAAGTGTTTGAGTCCTGCATGGTAGGGAGTTGGACTAGTTGACCCATGTGATCTCTTCCAACTCTATGGATATTTCTTTTAGGCAATTAATTTTTAAAGCTTTTTTGCAATTTTTTTTTTTTGAAAAAAGAGCTCTTGATTAGATTGTGTAACTCTTGATTAAATGGGTTGCTGTGAGTTTTCCAGGCTGTATGGCCATATTCCAGAAGAATTCTCTCCTGACATTTCATCCACATCTATGGCAGGCATCCTTAAGAAGTTGTGAGGTATATTGGAAGCTAGGTCAGTGAGGTTTATATATCTGTGAAATGTCCAGGGTGGGAGAAAGAACTATTGTCTGTTGGAGGCAAGTGTGAATGTTGCAATTGGTCGCTTTGATTAGCATTGCAGTTTCAAAGCCTGGCTGCTTCCTGCCTGGGGGAGTCCTTTGTTGGGAGGTGTTAGTTGGCTCTGATTGTTTCCTGTCTGGAATTCCTCTGTTTTCAGAGTGTTATTTACTTATTGTTTTCAAGATTGGGTTGTTGAGAGTTTTCCAGGCTGTATGGCTATGTTCCAGAAGCATTCTCTCCTGATGTTTTGCCCGCATCTATGGCAGGCATCCTCAGAGGTTGTGATGTATATTACTGTTTTCATGATTTTCATGAATTCTAGACATAAACAGTTAACGCATCCCAATAAAGGATTCCCCTCCCAGGCAGGAATCAGCCAGACCCTGAAGCTGCAAGGCTTTTTCACTGCTAATCAAGGTGATTAATTGCAAAATTCACACTTGCTTCCAATAGACAAGAGTTCTTTCTCCTACAATGGACCTTCCATTGGTATATAAACCCCACTTGCCTAGTTTCCAACAGATCTCACAAACTCTGAGGATGCCTGCCATAGATGTAGGTGAAACGTCAGGAGAGAATACTTCTGGAACTTGGCCACACAGCTTGGAAAACTCACAGCAACCCATTGATTCTGGCCATGAAAGCCTTCGACAACACTCTCGATAAAATCGTGATGAGCACATTCATCCTGCAATCAAAATGCCTTGGCTTAGCCTTCCAATACTCACCAGAGCTGCTACTAAACTATGAAAGGATGCATACAATTTTGGGAGGACGTCCTGAACACATACATGAATACATATATGAAAAGCCTGTGTGTGTGTGTGTATATATATATATATATGAGTATGTGTGTGTATATATATATGTGTGTGTATATAAATGTGTGTATGTATATATATGTGGGTATGTGTATATATAAATGTGTGTGTATATATAAATATATATGAGTATGTGTGTGTATATATATGTGGGTGTGCGTGTATATATATATGTGTATGTATATATATGTTTGTGTGCATATATATGTGGGTATGTGTGTATATATATGTGGGTGTGCGTGTATATATATGTGTGGGTGTATATATATCTGGATATGTGTGTGAGTATGTGTATGTGTATAAATAAATGTGTGTGTATATATGTGGGTGTGCATATATATGCATATATATGGGTATGTGGAGTCCTGTACACACACACATATATGAAAAGCCTGTGTGTATACACAAACACACATACCTCTATATATATATATATATATATATATATATATATATATATATATACACACACACACACACACACACACACACACATACACATTTATATATACATGCACATACATATTTATTTATTTATTTGGGGGGAGTCCTGTACACACACACACAAGCACATATATATGAAAAGCCTGTGTGTGTGTGTGTATATATATATATATATAGGCAGACAGACAGACAGGCTTTTCATATATATGTGTGTACAGGACGTCCTCCCAAAAGTGTATGCATCCTTTCATAGATACGTAGCAGCTTTGGTGATGCAGGCATCCTCCCAGGTCATGAAGGCGCCTTAGAGAGATGAAGGCATTGATCTGTTTCCAAATTTGAGGCGGGAGGAGGATCCCGGAAGCCGGGGAGAAGGAAGGAGAAGGGCTGCGAACACTGCCGCTATTAAGGCTCCTGGAGGGACATGAAACGTGACTGTACACTACTCCACCCGCCTCCCTTCTTGCCCATTGCAGGGGGAGGAGTCGGGGGCGTGGCCGGGGGCGTGGCCAAGGAGCCAGCGTTCCATATATACCGAGTCAGGCGCGGGAAAGAGATGGCTCAGTCAAAGTTGGCTTTTTTTTCCCCCTCCATTCGACGCATGCGCAGTACCGCTGTCTCCCCTCCTGGCCTCTATGAATGGAGCTTCCATGCGCCTGGCAGTGTAGCAGCGCTGGATATTCATTCTTCGGGGGAACGGGATCGGAGCCCCAGTCAATGTCTTACAGGGTTTCCAAACCCACGTGGCAGGGAATGCCGCCGATGAGGTCATCCCTCCCTCCCACAAGGGCCCGCCCCCTTTTCGTGACGTGGCGCCGCACCCGCTCCGGATTGGCTCCCACGCCTCGGCAAGGGCTTCCCCGGCAAAAACGGCACCAAGAGCCTGGGAGAAGCAGAGTCGCTTGGACGGGGGCTTCTTTTTGCGCATGCGCGAAGTCTGGCTCAAGAGGAAAGGGGGAGATCAGGGGAAAGGTGCATCTACATTGCAGTTTGAGACCACTTTATTTACTTATTTGCTACATTTATATGCCGCCTTTCTCACGCCGAAGGGGACTCAGAGCGGCTTACTAATTAAATTTACATGCAATATTATATTATTATCATAGTACAATACTGGTAATAAATTACTATATTGTACTGTATCAATATATTGTAATATTATTAGTAATTTTACATGTAAAATATAATATATAATTAATATTATTATATTGTATTATTAGTATTATATTGTATTACAATATAATATTTTGAATATTAACTGCCGTGGCTCAATAATGTGGAACTGTGGGACTTGTAACCTTATAGTCTCCTCAGAGGACAACTCCCAGGATTCTATAGCATTAAACCAGGGAAGTTAAACTGCATTAATTCAACAGTGTAGATGCTGCTGGAAGCATCCTCAGAGGATTTGTGCATCCAGACTGTAGAAACCACTTTAATCACTATGGAATCCTGGGAGTTGTAGTTTCACAAGGTCTTTGGGCTTTTCTGCCAAGAGTCTGAAAGTACGAAACACAGATCCAGCCAAGATACAGTAGACATAAGATAAACGGGCTGGCAGAATGTTGGATAAGCAAATATGTTGGATAATAAGGAGGGATTAAGGAAAAGCCTATTAAACATCAAATTAGGTTATGATTTTACAAATTAAGCACCAAAACATCATGTTATACAACAAATTTGATGGAAAAGGTAGTTCAATACGCAGTAATGCTATGTAGTAATCACTGTATTTACGAATTTACCACCAAAATATCATGATGTATTGAAAACATTGACTACAAAAATGTGTTGGATAATCCAGAACGTTGAATAGGTGGGTGTTGGATAAATGAGATTCTACTGCATAACATATTTTTAAATCTAATTGGTTCCTGCTCCCATTTGGGTAAAAGGCCTTCCTGGGCTCCTTCCACACAGCTGAATAAAATCCCACATTATCTGCTTTGAACTGCGATATATGGCAATGTGGACTCAGATAACCCAAAGTAGATATTTCTGCATTGATATTCTGGGTTACATGGCTGTGTGGAAGGGCCCTGAACATCTCAGGGTTAAATCTCATTGAATTCCACTAGACTTGCTGCTGAACGAAGTTGCTCAGGTTTGTCCTTGGTTTACAAATTCAAGGTTTATATTCTGAGATTTCAGGATTTATTTTCCTTTAAAAACCCATTTGCTGAAAACTGACTGACTAAAGGTAACCTCAGACTGATTAATGAGACTAATGAGAAGTGCTGCGTCCACAGTGCAGAATTAATGCAGTTTGATACCACTTTAACTGCCATGGTTAAATGCTATAGAATCCTAGTGAGGCACCCGCACTCTTTGACAGGGAAGGTTAGAGGCTTTCTAAAAACTACAACTCCCATGATTCTATAGCATTGAGCCATGACAATTAAAGTGGAGCCAAACTGCATCAATTCTACAGTGCAGGTACTCCCTAGGACATGGTGTATCCACAGTTCCGATTACAGATTGAAGAATCAGAAGAAACTGTTTGAGCACAAATAATATGGGCACAGCATATTATTTGAGAATACAGAAATGACCACTCTAACAACTACCATATATCAGACTACACAGAGAAGCCACTGAAATGCTCTAGCATGTAGGCAATTTCCAGCAAAGGAGGAAAACATGAAAATAAACAAAATCTGGCTACCAATATTTTAAAAACCTCTAAAATCTGGACAGTAAACAAAGATCAACACTCTGAAAACAGGGGAATTCGAGACATGAAACAATCAGGGCCAGCTAACACCTCCTAACAAAGGATTTCCCCCAGGAAGGAATCTGCCGGGCCTTGAAGCTACAAGGCTTTTCAATGATAATCAAGGTGATTAATTGCAATGTTCACACTTGCCTCCAACAGACAAGAGTTCTTTCTCCCATCCTGGACCTTCCACAGATATATAAACCCCATTTGCCTAGCTTCCAACAAATCTCACAACCTCTGAGGATGCCTGCCATAGATGTGAGTGAAACATCAGGAGAGAATGATTCTGGAACATAGCCATACAGCCTGGAAAACTCACAGCAACCTTGTGATTCCAGCTATGAAAGCCTTTGATAACATAAGGATACTTATAGTTGAGCAGTCAGCTCACAACAAGCAGAGTGTGAAGTGTTGTGGCTGAAAAAGAATTCGGAGTTTAGGAAGCAAAGATGCAGAGTTCAATCTTAAAAGTTAGGTTTTATTTACAAAAATAGTAACTATATTTCCGAATAGTAAAGAACTGGGTCTGAGATAGTCTAACTCCATCTCTTCTAGGGTTCAAAAGAGAGAGGGAAAAATCTCCCAAGCACTACATCTCTCTTGAAACATACAAGCAGAGAGAGCTCTCAGTACACTAAGGTAAAGAGCAGAAGTCTGAAACAAAGTATCAGTTCTATATAAACAATCAGGATGAGAGCAGACAGAAATAAGAGAGCAAATAGATACATTCCTACTGTCATTCAGGAGTCAGGGGGTAAGGGATTCCCTCAGCCTGTTCCTAAGATAACTAACGGTTCCTCATTGAGGACTGCAGACTTGAGCAGTGTGGGGTTGAATTCCAACAATGGTAACCTCGAGGTGATTTTAAATAATTTATTCATTTATGTATTTACTCTGCGGGCTGTGGCGCAGGTGGGAGAGCAAGCCAGCTGCAATTAACTGCAATGAATCACTCTGACCAGGAGGTCATGAGTTCGAGGCCGGCTCAGAGCCTATATTTGTTTGTCTTTGTTCTATGTTAAAAGGCATTTAATGTTTGCCTATATATGTAATGTGATCCGCCCTGAGTCCCCTTCGGGGTGAGAAGGGCGGAATATAATTGCTGTAAATAAATAAATAAATACTTATACTCCACCCTTTTCACCCCTGAAGGGGGACTCAGGGCAGCTTACAAACTGTAGCAATAATTCAATGCTAGATTCAGACAACAATATTAGTTTTAAAAATTATAAAACTGTAAAAAATATACATCTCAATTAAAATAGTATTTTTAAAACGATTAAAACAGAGCAAACATATCAAAAGTATCAAAGGTCTAGCACCATCTGAGTTTTGTAAACATTGAACCAATTGGGTTTCCATGGCTGAGGTGGGATTTGAACTGTGGTCTCCAGAGTCATCTATAGAAGGCGTGGGCAAACTCTGGTCCTCCAGGAGGTTTGGATTTCAACTCCCACTATTTCTAACAGCCTCAGATCCCATCCTTTTCCCCCTCAGCCACTTAAGTGACTGAGGGGGAAAAGGATGGGGCCTGAGGCTGTTAGAAATTGTGGGAGTTGAAGTCCAAAACTCCTGGAGAGCCAGAGTTTGCCCATGCCTGATCTATAGTCACAATATAGATATACTCCTATTAAACTTTTATTATATGAACTACCCAGAGACCCCCTAATAGACCTTCCTTACAATATGTGAATGTGCAGATGGTTTCATGTTTATAATGGCCTGCTTTCTTTTTGTAAAGTTTTGAGCTGTTATTAAAGGCTGGGTTCTCCTGTTCTTTAATTTGCACTTAAAACAGAGACCTGACGTTGGCTCTGTCAGGACCCTGCAGTGAAGATCAATGGCTTCTACAATCTGGAAATGATAAATAGCAGGAGATGAAGGCAACCGTGCTGCAGCGGTTAAAGCCCTACAGATGTAACATAACTGCTCAGTTTCCCTTCCATTGGCTGTGAAACGGGAAAGGGAGGGAATGCTGACAGCGATTTTATGTTCGTAATGAACCAATGCTGGGAATCATTTGTACTTCAAAGATGGTTTTACTTACTCTCCTGCCAAACTTACTCTCTGTCAGCTTCCCAGAAATGGGGGTTGGTTGTGAATTTTTAAAGCGATTTGCTAACAGTTCATCTGTAGTGTAAGTGTAATACAATCAATGAGAAAATCAATATCCATCTTTAAGAGCTAGAGCTCAGAATTGTAACTTTTATAACTCTCAAGAGGAGTATGGGAGCTGTAGTCCAAAATGTTTCTTTCCCAAACTTTCCCTGAAACCCAACATAGAACAACCAAGACTAAATCTGTGTAAAGCAAGCAGATTGCATTCTAGGAAGAATACAATCTGTATACAAATAGCAAAATATATAAAACAAGTCCTGCTGGGTCAACTCAAAGAACGAAGGGCATACTAACCAGCCCTTTGGGCAATCCACAAGCAGAGCATATGTGAAATAGTTCTTCCCCTCTTGTGTTCCCTAGCAACTGGTATTTGGAAGCATACTTCCTCTGACACTGGATTTAATAAATAGATATCCTGACTAGCAGCTACTGATAGCCTTATCCTCTGTTTCCCAAGTGTGGGTCCTGATTTAGCCAAAAATAGCAGCAAACTTTAAATAACCCCAAGAGTGGTCGGATTGTGTCAGGGACAAAACCTTAATCACAAATGCTTAACGAGGACCCAGCGTGTTCTGGAAAATGGTAGTAGGAGAGGAGTAATTCAGAATGGAATATTATTGAAAATTGCACTGATGTCTGGCTGAAATCCTTAACAGGTGACATGCACTTCACATTGCAGTACAGGTTGAACATCCCTTCCCCGGAAATATTCCAAATTCCAACATTGTCCACATGAATGGCTGACACATTGGCACCATTGCTTTCTGTTAGTTCAATGTACCACTTGATTCATGCACAAAATTATTACAAATATTGGATGAAAATTTTTAGACTATTCTATCTATCTATCTATCTATCTATCTATCTATCTATCTATCTATCTATCTATCTATATCAAATGCTATGTTTGGACTCAGGCCCCATCTCCAAAATATCTCATTATGTATCTACATGGAGATGTAGCAACATGGAAAAAAATCCAACATGCTGAATACTTATTCCAAGATATCTCAGAAAAGGGATCATTAACCTGTATTTTGCTGCAGGGCATATTTTCCTCAACACAACAGCAGTTGGTGTCCTCAGTATTAGTAGGTCAGTGAATCCACTCTGGATCTTAGCACCTTTGATAAACTTTAGGTTGGAGTTTATCCAAGGTGTGGTGCCAGGTTTGGGGATAGGGTGTAGCTAGCTACTGTTATATGCCTTAAATTCATTTGTGTTTTATGGCGACTCAAAGGTGACCCTGTTAAAGGGTTTTCTTGGCAAGATTTGTTCAGAGGGAGTTTGCCTTTGTCCCCTTTGGAACTGAGAGCATGGCTTGTCAAAGTCATGTGGGGGATTTTCCATGGTCAAGTGGGGATTTGCACCTTGATCTGGAGTCCTAATCCAACATTAAGCCATTATGTCCCATTGGTTCTTGGAGGTGCTGCTCCCTTAAAGTTCAGACTAAATGCCACTGACATTACAGCCAACGGCAACCATTAGCCTTAGCAATAACTTAAGCAGATAAGAAGAAGGCAAGGGAAGAACAAAAGAGTCAAGTCTAATGCAGGGAAGAAGGTATGCATGGTTATATAAAAATATGGAAGCAGATTGTAGCATCTTTGAGACTAACTGAAACATAGTGGCAGATCAAATCTGATGCAATATACTGAGTCCACAAAATCTTGTGTCACAGACTTCTGCCAGTCTCAAAGATGTAACAGACATTGCAAAACAAGGAGATATGCTGATTTTCACCTGGAAAACAGCATTTTTGCATTAAAAATACATACCTGTGGGGGAGTGTGAATTATTTTTATTATTGTCAAAATTCCACAGTTCCCATGCAAAAACATCCATATATTTCTAAGCATGATATTTTTTGTGTGAGTGCTAGCGAATATTCTTTCAGTTCCTAGTTTAGACAAATGTTTCTCAAACTCTGCTCCTTCGGATGTTTTGGACTCCAGCTCTCAGAAATCCCAGCCAGCTTATCAGATGTTTTGTGGGAGCTGAAGTCCAAAACATCTGGAGGAGCACAGTTTGAGAAACTCTGGTTTAGACTATGTAATAGTTCTCATCAGGTCTTCTCAGCTAGACTTCCCAATAGTCATAGGGTTGGGACTGATGGGAATTATAAACCTGTGTATTTGGAAGGAACATCTATTTCAGTGCTTCTTAAACTTTTTCTACTCATGCCCCCTTTTCACCTGAGAAATATTTACACGGCCCCAGGTATATAGGAATATAAAATAGATATAACAACCAAACATTTTCTGATAATAAATTTGCAAGTCTTGCTAAACAGACTGATTATCCTTTTTGTGGATTACAGCAGAAGCATTTTCTTCAGAGCCCACCTTGAAGTGCTGTACATTGTTGCTAACAGATTTGTGTAAATGGGTGGCACTCAGAAACATATTACTGTTACTACCAAATACTCTATTTGGGGTCAGGACCCACAGTATAAGAAGCAGTGCTCGAGTTGAAGAAAACTGGTGTATAAGAACTGTATTTTATTTTATTACTAAATCCAGATTATTGTTCTTTCATCTGCTCAAGGACTTCTCCATTCTTTTCTCCATATTCCCTTCCACTATTCTTACTTTGCATACTGTGAAACACTTTTGAAACAGGAAAAGGCCAGAACGTATTACTGATATTGGATCAGAGAACTACAACTCCCGGGATGCCATAGCCAACATAACTGTGGAACTGTAGTCCCAGAAAGTCACTCCAGTTATGCCCTCCAACTGTCTCGATTTGCCAGGGACAGTCAGAATCAACCCTCTGCCATCCTATTTTTTCAGCTGCTTTTAAAACATCCCAGTTTTCTTAATTCAGTTGCTGCAAACTAGTTCCAAGTACAGTTGTAGTTTGTACAGAACTCAGCATGGAGGACAGGAGAGTTAAGGTTGGAACCTTTCTACTTCCAATAGGCTTAGGCAAATGCAAACTGCTCTAGCCTCTCCTAGCTTGTGTCCTTTCTTCTCATGAATAACTTTTGCCATTTTATACACACTCTGATTATGCTTGGCCACACGTGTCCCATTCTGTTTCTATGAAATGTTGGGTCAAACAAAACCACCCCAGAATCTTCTGGTTGCCAGTTTGTTGGCGTTTCGATCTTTAATTGGCTAGACTAGTGAATAAGGAATTCCCTGGCTGAGTCTATTTTTGACCTCCACTGCTATTTCTTTGCTGCTTGGACCTGTTCCAGCTATTGGGGCTTTTCCTTTTGTGGGCTTATCAAATTTGTAACACGCAGATTGGGAGCTGGAAAAGTGCCCAGCAGCAGCAACTCTGCACTGGTGGTTAAGTACCAAACTCTGGTATCACATAGCAAATGCCAGCTGCCCATTTACTATGTGTCTGGTGATGTCAGTCTTCACTTCTTTCATTCTCACATGCAAGAATAGAAAAGTCTTCAGAGGTTTTCTCACGACTCGCAAAGTCACATTTTTGCACAGTTTTGGTATGATTTTCATTCAGCATTTGGGGTTGTTTTTCACCAGAAATTCAATGGGGATACACAAAAGTATTGCTTTTAGCTGACAATAATAGTTTGTAGCAGAACCCACTGCAGTTGTGGAAGTATAATTTTTGCATAGATGCAATATTCTCTCCATTAGAAAAAACATTGTGAACATGTTGCCAAAAAGTCCCAAAATAAAATCAATAAACAAATGATCTTATAGTAGCTGATTTCTCTCTGCAGTAGATTATTTCAATGTATTGAAAAACCCTTCTTGTTAAAAAATGAGAAAGTTTGACAACATTTTTACACATTCACTTACTTATTTTTACATGATTCACATATTAAGGCAAACTTTTTGTATGTGTTAAGTTCAAGGTATATGTTATCACAACCCAGTTTGATAAAGGTGGTAATTCTTTATCAACCATGCAACAACCAAAATCTTCCCAATCCCACCTTTTAAACAATGCAGACCCCCAACATGGCTGTTTCTTGAGTGGTACCTTAAGAGACCTCTCTAGTATTTCTAGGTCCTCCAGCTCAGCTCTGTGGTCAACCTCTGGTTCAAGCATTTGTGTATTTGGGTATTTGTGCCAAATTCGGTCCAGTGAATGAAAATAAATCTTGCATAGCAGATATTTACATTATGATTCATAATAGTAGCAAAATTACAATTATGAAGTAGCCACAGAAATATTTTTATGGTTGGGAGGTCACTACAACATAAGGAACTGTATTAAGGGGTCACGGCATTAGGAAGATTGAGAACTATTGACCTAGAGAGAACTTGTGGGTATGTGAAATCACAGATACTGGGCCCATAGATAAGGGGGTCATATGGTAGTTTATTTTTGCACTTTGAGTTCAGTTTGCAGCCATTGAAGGAGGCTGAGGACAAAGGGAGAAAGAAGAGAAAAAACTGGGACATTTTAAAAATATCTGAAAACATTGGATGATCAAAAATTATTCAGAACTGAGTCAAACTGAGATGGTTGGAGTGTATGTAATCTTACTATTGGTGGGGCAGGCTGTGGTTGGTAGGAACTCACAACGTGGAGAGCCACAGACTCCCAACTCCTAGGATAGATACAAAGAACTCAGCTATACTAGCAAAGCTTGGAAGAGTTCCTTGTTTCACTGCAATTCTTCAAATCTCCCAAGAGATTGTATATAATAATCCAAAAAGTAACATTCCAAGGTCTTCATCAGTTTCTTCATCAGTTTAACCCAATCTGACATTGGGTTAAGTTAAAGCACGATCAAATGGAGGAACATGAGAATGCTTTTTGAAAATTAATTTGTATTAGCAACCTAAATGTATCATTTTCCCCACAGACCTTTATGCGCCTTACATTTAAAATGTTCTACAAGATGGTTACAACACAACCAGCCACAAGCAGAAAGAATGTCTTAATTATCACATAGTTGAGAAGTCTACCGGCTTTGGCTCACTCTATGCACATATCACATCCCAGGCTTCGAAGTGCTTGATGGAAAAATGACTGAAGTCAAAAAATTCCCACAGACGGCTGCTCTGCTTTAAGTAAGTGGCAAAGCTCCCACTGAGTTCAAGGCAGCCAAAATTACATCTGTCAGGCTGGTTTGATTCATTTGAGACTATGGGCTTAATCGGCTACACCCAAGGCCTTTTTCACATGGCCATTTGGCTCGGGCTAATAAACTTTTAGCTCACACAGTCTTTGAATGCCACTCCTCCCTTGTTGCTCTCATATGCAGCCTCCAACATTTACTATGCTCTGAAAGATTAAATAACATACCTTCATGCGAATAGCGCTGCACTGAAAACAAATGGGTTAAGGCTGGAATAAAGGAAAAGCTAGGGAATTGTCTTGTTGCTTGGTCATATTGCTGGAACAGGCCTTAAAGGGAAAGGAAAGCCCTTCAGATATTGTTGGAGAATTCTTTGCTTTTGTGATAATTGTGAATGGGAGTTGCAATTCCAGAGCATCCAGAATTGCAGACAATATCTTAATCTTAATCCAAAACATTTTTTCCCACTCCAACTCCAGGTTTGTCCTGTTTATTCTTGGATGCAAATTAATTTCCACATTCTGTTTCTAGTAACTACCCTTTGCTTATAGGGATTGAATTGGAGAAGGCTATTGCTTGCCTTCCCTGCCATTTGGAAAAGTGAGGCAGGCTCCTTAGGCAGCCAATTCGGGATGCTCTAGCAAGTTGTTGTTGTTATTATGTTTTTACAGTCATGAAAGGAAATAGGAAAGGGAGAGGGACTTAAGGGGTGTTCTGTCTTATTCCCAAATAATTTAACTATGGTGCCGATTTAGGTGGATAGATGTGTTGTGGAATTTGCTGTTCCTTCCTTGGACAGTAAAATTTCTTTACTTGGCCAAGAATAGCACCCAATGGAATACATCAGCATTGTTTTCTGAGGCTGAATGAGCTCCAGAAAAGTGCCCTCAGATTGTAAAGATCTAATAGCCATTCATAATCTTTTCCACATAATCCTATTTGCTCACAGATACAAATTATTATTTCCTGAGGCTGGCATGATGCAGTTTATCTGGAACAACAGATCCCATATTTTGGGGTGTGGTCCCATATAAAGACAGAAAATGTGTACATCATTTAATTAAAAATGCGGACAATATGTTAATTTTACAAAGAAACATGTGGTTAACTTAACTGAAATAGGGGGGATGCTGCGCATGCGTCAGATAAGATAGACGTGCCTAAGAGAGCTCCCTAACTGCAAAAGAAATAAAGCTTATTTTTAAAGCCCAGGAAGATCATAAATCTCTCTCTCCAACCTGGACCCGGTCGTGAAAAAAGAGGAAGCAAAGCAGATCGCAGTTTGAGCGTCTGAAACTTGAAACCTCAGAAAATAAATCAGAAGACCGGGTGAAGGAAAGAACTGAACGTGAGTGCCATAATGGCGGAGGGAGTGGAATGGGGGCGGAAGCTGGACCAAATATTACAAACATTGAATGAACTAAAGATAAGCTCTGATAGCTTAAAGAAGGGGAATGATGAATTAAAAGAACAAGTTGAAATGATTAACACCCGGCTGGGATCAATGGAGTCAAAGGTGCAACAGTATGAAGGTAAATTTATGGAGATGCAAGAGGAGACTAGAAAACAGAAAGAGGAAATAGCCAACTTAAAAAAACATTTAGAAAGTGCAAACCAAAAACTCCTAAACAAGATTGCTGACCAGGAAGATCGGTCACGAAGAGCAAATATACGCCTGAGAACAGCAGGGCAGGATTTTCAGATGAGTGACAATTTAAAACAAAATATTGTCAGTTGGCTACAGACTTTGATGGAAATCTCACCGGACGATATAGAACGATCGCATTGGGCTTATAGAGGTAGAAAAAAACCCAGAGACATTTTGATCCGTTTTTCAAGGGAGGCAACGAAGGAAAAGGTGTATAATCAGCTTCGGAAAATAAAAGACCTTACCTTGGCAGGTAAAAAGGTCTGGCCTCTCCTGGATCTTTCATCAGAGACACTGGATAAAAGAGCACAGATGAAAGAAATTACAAAAGTCCTGGAGGGGAAGAACCAGCGATATACTTGGGCTTTTCCTGCCACCCTGATCGTCTATAGAGATGGTAAATTATATAAAGCTACTGATTTGGCTAGTGGAAAGACCATGCTTAGACTTCTGAGATTTTGTACAGAAGGGGGAGTATCGGATGAGACGGAGGAGTCAGATAATGAAGAGGTCCATAGAAGCTTCAAAAGAAAGAAGGGGAGTAAGAAGGCCAAGGACACTCTTCAGGCAGCTGGACAGATAAGATCAACAGAGCTGGAAGCTGCAGACAGAGGCGGGCAAATAGAATCATGCTCGACTCAGAGTATATCTGTTATTGGAGACTTGATGAATAGGGAAGGAGAGCATGGTCAAGATTTACAAGAGACTATAGACTTAAGAAATTTGAAGCAAATGGACTTAGACCAAATACGAACTTTGGAAAAACAATTGAGAGAACTAAAAAAGCAAAAGCTGAAAGAGGAAACAAGGAGAATGGAAACAAGATCCAAGATGTAAAAAACCACTTTGATAAACTGGGTTAAAATAATTTGCAGGTGTGGGAACTGGCGAAGGGCAATGCAGCCGCCAAGTGGAGTCTGGGAAGGGAAGAGAATAGAACTCTTTCGAGTCCTTCTCTGATGGGAGAAGGGAAAGGACTGGACTCTGAGGGGAAAGGGGCACAATGGGGATCCAGGGAGGGGGGCAAAAAGGGGGAGAGGAGAAGAAAAGAAACTGAAGAGACAAGGGGGAGAGATAAAAATGGAATTATACAAAACAAATGGGTGATTTAACTATATTGGCACTGAATATAAATGGAATGGCAGATCTTAAGATTTATAGGATGTTGAAAATGGCAAAGGAATGTAGGATAAATGTGATAATGTTATCGGAAACTCATAAAAAGAGGGGGAGGGATAAATTGATTAAAGATAAAACATGGAATAGAATTTATGAATCTCGAGGGACAGGGAACTCACGAGGGGTAGCAATTCTAATCAATGAAAATGTTCCATTTCAGGAGCTTGATGTTCAAAGAGATAGGGAAGGAAGAACAGTTTTTGTGAAAGGCAAGATAAATCAGGTTAAAATAACATTAGCTGTGATATATGCACCGAACAGAAACACAAAACAGTATATATTGAATACTAAAAAGAAGCTGGATAATTATGCGGAAGGGACATTGATTTGGGCAGGCGATTTCAATTTGGACTTAACTAAAAAAAATAAAAAAGCAATAAATGTAAATAAGCTTAATATGGTGGATGCACACGCAAATCAAAGTATTAGGGATACTTTTTATTCAGCAAGACACAATAAATTTAGCTGTATAGATTATATCTTACTAAATAAAGCAAGCAAAGCCCAAATAAAGAAGGTAGAAAGGAAACCAATATTTTTGTCAGACCACAGTCCTCTGATTGCAACCTTGGGATTGAGTAATGAGATTAGTCAAAGAATTTGGAGATATAATTCGGTGGTAACAGAAAAAGATGAATATAAATTGAAGCTTCAGGAGGAGATAAAAGAATATTATAGAATAAATGATAATGGAGAGTTATCTAAAACTGTGGTGTGGGACTCATTTAAAAGTGTATTAAGAGGTCAGTGTTTTAGTATTGAGTCCTACATAAGGAAAAGTTGGAGAGAGAAAAGAGAAAAATGTATAAAAGAAATTGAATCAATACAAGAACAATTGAGAATAACGAGGAGAAGAAATATAAATAGTATATTAAGGCAGAAAAAGAAAGAATTGGAATTAATGGATGAGGTGCAATGGAACAAAATGAGACAGAGTGTGAGGCAACGAATTAATGGATGGGGTACAAAATCAATGAAACAAATGGTGAGATATTTAAAGAGGAGAAAGGAAAAGTCATGTATAACAAAACTTAAAGATAAAAATGGATTGGTGAAAGATGGAAGAAAGGAACTCGAAGAAATAATGAGAGATTTTTACAGGGAGTTGTACCAAAAAGAACAGGTGAATAATGAAGAAATAAAAATTGGGAATAAAGTAAATGAGGAGGATAAAATTATGCTAAATGATGAAATAACACAGGAAGAAGTAATTCAGGTAATTAAAGGACTGAAACAATATAAGGCACCTGGTATAGATGGATATACAGCAGAATTTTATAAGACCTTTATGCATGAGTTGGTACCATATATGGCTGAAATGTTTAATGAGGTATATATGAGAGGTATTGTCCCGGAAACATGGAAACTTTCTGAAATTATTCCAGTTCTGAAGCCAGATAGACAACCGGAGCTCCCAGAATCATATCGTCCGATCAGTTTAGTAAACCAAGATTATAAGATATTCATGAAAATCATAGCAAATAGATTGGAAATTATTCTACCAAAGATTATAGGAGAAGACCAATATGGATTTGTTAAAGGGCGGAGTATCAGTGAACCAATAAGAAATGTTGTTAATGTGATTTGTCATGCGACAAAAACAAAAAGAAAATTGTCAATTCTAAAGTTAGATGTGTATAAAGCTTTCGACAAAGTAAACCATGAATATCTGTATAGATTATGTAAAGAACTAAATTTGGGGAATAATTTCTGTGAAATGATTAAAAATGTATATAGGGAGAATACGGCTTGTATTAGAGTGAATGGACAAAGAACGGAAAACATTCAAATTGAGAACGGGACCAAACAAGGTTGTCCATTATCCCCAATGTTATTTGCTCTGGTAATAGAACCCCTAGCATATAAAATAAGGATGGATGAAACATGGGAAGGGTATAAGATTGGGAGGAAGGAGGAGTTGAGATTGAACCTGTATGCGGACGATGCAATAATTTTAACACAGAGACCAAGGGAAATGATTAAATCAATGAAAATAATATTGAGGGAGTTTAAAAAAGTATCAGGGCTATCAGTAAATATGGAGAAATCAGAGATATTATTTATTAATACGCCACCGAAGGAACAATTAGAGATAAGGAAGGAATCAGGTTTAAAATTGGGTATTAAAAAGATGAAGTATTTGGGAATTTGGATATTTAAGACACTTGATAAAATAATAGATGGAAATTATAGAATGGCATGGAAGAGAATGTTAAAACAAATGAGTAGGTGGAAGAATAAAAATTTGAGACAGATGTCTAGGATAAGGGCATTGAAAATATTGATAATTCCAAAAATGATGTATTTATTTCAGGCTCTCCCAGGAATTCCTCCCATGGCAAAATTAAAGGAATGGGATAGGAAACTAAATTATTGGGTTGAAGGAGGGAAAAGACCAAGAGTAAGGAAAAAATTGATAATTGCAAAAGAAATGAAAGGGGGATGGGGCTGTCCATGCCTAGAGCTATATAGTGATGCCTTCCAAATTGAAAGAGCAATAGAATTACAAGTGACAAATAAAAAATGGGTGAGATTTGAAAAGGAAATGAATGGAGTTAATTGTGAAGAAATAATCTTTAGAAAATGGGATAAGAGAAATATAGATAAATTAATAGGACCAATGAAAGGAACAATGCAAGTGTGGAAGAAATGGCAAGGGAGAATAAGTAGCTTAAAATCTAAAATGTCAACAGTATGGATAATCAATAAGGATAAGGAATCAAATATGAATAGAAATATTCAAACATTGAAGGAAAAAGGAATAGAGAGACTAGAACAACTATATGACAGAGAGGGAACGGTAAGAGAAAATAAAATTAAACAATGGCTTGGAGAAGAAAATTGGTTACAGATAAGAGCAATCTGTGCATATTGCAAAATAAAAGAAAATATTAATATGGTTAAGAGAGAAGATAACGCCTTTGAAAAGATAATAAGAGAAAAGGGGGAAGGAAAGAAGGCACAGGCCAGCAAAATATATACAATGCTCATAGAGGCTGATGGATGTATAATACGGGATCTGAAAAGTATGTGGGAAACGGAGCTGCAAATCACAGAACAAGAGATGAGAAATGTGGTAGAGACAATAGGGATGAAAAGGAATACCAGAGTACGAGAAATGAGGAGGAAAATATTGCACAAATGGTATCGTACACCCTGCCAATTAGCATACTACTATAAAAAGGGGAGTAGTCACTGCTGGCATGGATGTCATCAGAAAGGGCGGTTTATGCACATGATGTGGGAATGTGAACATGTACAATATTTTTGGCAGACTATACAAAATGAGTCAAATCAAATACTAGGAAATGAGTGGGTCATAACAAAGGAAATAGCGGTATTAGGGAAAAGAGAGGAAATGGGAAATAAAAGGGAAATAAAAGAAGCAATAATTGAATGTGCACAAGCAGTAATAGTATTAGGGTGGAAAGATAAATCAAAATGGACAGTAAATAAATGGTACCAATATATGGTGGAGCAAATGGAATTTGAAATTATGAATGTGAAACTAAATGTTGTAAAAACTAATGAAAATAGAACAAGAGAAATGGAAGAAAGATGGACAATGGTAAAGAACTATATCATGAATCAATCTGGAGATCAAGCCATAAGAAATAAGATACAAATGTTATATAGTATATAGGTTGGAAATGGATTAAGATAAAGATATAAAAATTGTCTCATAAAGAAATGAATATGTAAAAAGAAAACAATCCTCGTGTTGGTGGTGGGAATTGTAAATGTTTTGTATGTCTACGGTATGTATTTTTTGTGTTTTAAAAAATAAAAATTTATTAAAAAAAAAAACTTAACTGAAATAAATGCTTTCATTTGATATCTAGATAGGACATGAATTTGTTAACAACTAGGTCCTGATGTCATGAATTTGACTCTCACATTTCTGTTTTGAAAACCTGGCAACGCTAAGTGTTACTCAACAATCTCTTGTGGTTTTATAGCCTATTCAGGTCACATAAAGTCTGAAGGCATCTTCTCCCCAGGTTCTCATTGACACAACCAACAGCTCTCCATAACGTGGCAGTAGCACCAATAGTATATACTTTCTCAGTCATGTAAATACTTGCAGAAGGAAAAATTCTCTAAAATTACAGAGATTACCTAGGGCCAAGCTAGACAGGATGGTGACAAATGTGTGTGCAGAATCACAGCTGCCGCTAAATCTGTATAAAACAGTGAGCTAACCGGGTGATGTAAAGGAAAATGTTTGGAGAAGACAGTAGTGGATTCAGGCCTTCTTTTAAACATGTTCGTGACAATTACTGCCAAAGGCATGTTCATATATATATATATATATATATATATATATATATATACTCCCAGTAGAACTATTTGGCCAGACATAACTTCTACAAAGAGAAAAAAGAAATGGTTTTAGCAAGAGTGGAGTGGGGGAACATGGGTGGATTTCAGCTTTATCTGTCTGTCAGATTGTCTATCCCTTCATCTATTCATTTAGAAACTGTGGTTGATACTAAGGACTTCAACATATTGATGAGCCCTAGCATTGCAATTCTCCAGCCTCTGTGGCGAATCGGTGATATCACCAAGGGCCATTTCTACGTCTCCGGTTATGGCCTAAAACCTCAGGACCTGTGACAATTCCGAACTGGCAACTCTGATTTGGACTGAATTCTGCAGTCCGTTCTTAATGAGAGCTTGAAAAAAAAAATCATATTTGTACACTACATCCACCAAATCCCCCAGATCTCATGGACATGACTATGTGGAGTAGAATATTTTGTGAACTTTTCTAAATTCCAGTAACAATCAGCATTAAGATAATACAAAGGAATTCTTGAACCTACACTTCTGTGTGGATTGCAATGTGTGAATTAACTATCGCAGATCACATAACACCCAAAGAAAACTTTAATTATCACTTTAGCTCAGACGGCTGCTTTTCATTGTATGTAGTTGACACATTCAGTTTAAGGTTCCCAGCAGCAAACACAAATGGATAAGGAACAGCATTAATACTGCAAACTCTTGGCTGAAATGTAGGGTGTGACCCTGTTGATCTTGCCAGACGTACACTCAGACATCTCCAATATTTTTTCCATTGCAGATTTTGGAATAAGTCCCCTCAGTATATATGCACAGCCATACATTTTCAAAAGTTTACATGTCCTGGTTTTACATTATCTGAAAACTGTCTCCCTTTTAAGAATTCTATGATCTTCTGGATGACTATTTCCCTACATGGGTGGGCAGAGTTAGATTTTTCCCCTGTTTATTTCCAATTTTATTTTTTAAAAAACTGTGCCTCCCCTTGAAGAACACTAGTTTCCAGACAGAAATGTAAACAGACTGATGTGATCTGTATGGTCATAAGTAGCAACTCCCCCCTGCCCTTGCTGGACTTTCAAAGGGATGGTCTTCAACCATGTATGATGTCAGAGGGTGTAGTTCCAAAATCAGACGTGGCCAACAGATGCTTGCACCGACTTTCAGGCAATGATAAATGTAAGTAAAATATGGATAACAAAAACAGGAGTTGAGAAACAAAGACAGGCAGAATGAAACCAATTTGGCTGTACTACCAAGGAAGTCCCTACTATATTTTGATATTATGTACTGTGTCCACAGATCATCAAAGCATGGGATATCCATCATATAAATCACAATACAAAATATAAACAGAGAACCTCCTGTCATCATAACGGAACAACCAATCAAAGCACCCCCGATAGATAGCCATCTAGCCACAGCATAAAACAGTGGTTCTCAACCTGGAGTCACCAGATGTTTTGGCCTACAACTCCCAGAAATCCTAGCCAGTTTACCAGCTGTTAGAAAACATCTGGAGACCCCAGGTTGAGAACCACGGCTTAAAAGCCTCTAGAGAAGGAGACTCCACCATGCTCTGATGCAACGTATTGCACTACTGAACAACTCTGACTGCCAGGAAATTCCTCCTACTATTCAGGTAGAATTTCTTTTCTAGTCTCTAGAGCATCAGAAAACAAACTTGCTCCCTCCTCAATGTCACGTCATTTCAAGTATTTAAACATGGCTATCATGTCCCCTCTCAGCCTTCTTTTCTCCAAGCTAAATATACCCAGTTCTCTAAGCTGCATGGTGTCCAAATATTTGATCATTTTGGTCACCCTTCTCTGGGTACTCTCTAGCTTGTCGATATCCTTGCATTGTGGTGCCCAGAACTGGACCGTATGAGCAAACAACATCAGAGTGACATTAAGATGGCAGAAGATATTAATGATGAAGCACACACAAGTTAGCAGAAACTGCAGCAGTATGCTTTGGCCAGCGCTTACTGGGAAAGGCAAGATCACACTCTTTCTTCTCCCTGCACTGGAGTTAATTGAGTGCAAACATGTTTTTCACTTTGAATTCAGTTAGGTAAAGTGAGGTGGCTGTTTTGTAGCTGTTATGAAAGGACATTCAATTGTTAATGTATTCATGATTGTACTTTCACTCCTATGGTGAAGGCCTTCTTGGATTTCCTAGCTAACACGTCAAAATAAAATTGACCATTTATGGGTACTATGTTCCTGTGGTGATGGATAGTTACTTCCATATCATAAGGCCAGTGAATCAGTTCCAGATTTTAGTTTGAACTTTGAAGAACCTTACCCTCATTAGTTGAGCACCTTGGATAACTCAAAGTCAGACTAAAACTTGGAATAGATTAATCACTGAGACTAAAACTTGGAGCAGCCACTATTGCCTGTACTTCTGCAAGATGGTGTTGGGAGAGGCACTATTCGTTGTTTAGTTTCAAGGAGAAAAATATCTTGATCATGGTTGTAACTATCAATGATGTCTGCTCAGGAATACATTTAAGGCTTGCAATTGTTTGTTTGACGAATGTCCCCAAGTTCTATGCTTAGCATATCCTAAAACGTGTGGCTGTATTCTTTTAACTTAATCTGCATTTTTAAATTCTGATATTAGAGAGCAAGAGTGTATATGCTGCAAATATTCATCTCTGACATTTGTTTACATACACACATAGTTACACAGTATGGTGCCATATCTCATTCACTTGTTAGATCTTGCATTTTTCTTAGATCATGAATAATGCAGAGTTTAGCATTATGGAGACTCTGATGACAGGCAACCTAAGAATGCCAAAAGTTGTCTGATTGTGACTATACATAGTCTGCCATTAAAAAAACCCTCAAAATTAAAGACTTTCTAATATTGGCCAAAGCAACACAGAGTAACATGACTGATGAAGTTGCTCTACCCATCAAGCTTTCTCCAGCAAGTTCAGGCTTGAGGTTGGAACCAGCTGTATATTTCCCTCTAGTTTGTACAAGAACAAGGGGGAATAAGGAAGAAATGGCATTTGAGGGTTTCTGCTCATATTGTTCACACAATATAAGGTCACTTTTGTGCGGTGTGGGGATTTATAACATAATGCAAAAATTTTAATACATAAAAATAAAGGCTTTAATTGCAAATGTAGTTCTGGTAGTATCTAATATAACATCTATCTGGTGTTTTTCTATTTAGAGGGCTGAGAGCAACATCTACAGCAACATATGGAAGACAGTTTTGCATACCATTCAATTCTACTTATTTAGCAGGGACAGTCCTGATTCATTCTGTGTCATTGAAGTATTTTAACAGTTTTAAAAATATCCCCATTTCTCTGTCACCTTACTTTTCCCCTTTATCCTCTGCTTACTTCAGTCACTAAAAACTGAATTCAAAGTGCAAAAGTACAGAACTGGTATCTACAATCCTTTCATGTTTAACTGAGGCACCTTCTACACTGCTTTATAATCCAGATTATCAAATCAGATAATCCACATTGTCTGCTTTGAACTGGATTATCTGAGTCTACACTGCCTCATAATTCAGTTCAAAACAAATAATCTGGATTTTATACAGCTGTGTAGAAGGGGCCAAAATATGTCTTCTCTCTTCAAGTCCTCCACTTCAACTATGGTATTCTTGGGGCAGAAATCCTTCATTTCAATACGGTTCACTGTTATTCTTAGTTATGTATATCCATGCAAAATCTGGGATCATATCCTCTGTGGATATGGGGATCACGTTGTAGTTTGCATTCAACAAGCTCCACATGGGTTGGAATCTTTCCTTTCCCAGTAGGTTCAGGCAAGAGGAAAGTGCCACAGATTCTTCTAGTTTGTGTGCTCCTATTCGTTACTAATTCTGGCCATCTTGAAGTCATTCTTGTCCACATGTGTTTCATTTTTCATTTGTAAAGTATTGGAGGGCATGAATGTGGAAATTGGCAAATATTACCTTCTTACCCCATTTGTGTGGTGAAGAATCTCCACTGGATATAAGTGCTTTTTGACTTTCTGCCTATGCATGCAAAAGCAACTATGAATGCTTCCTGGGCACAGCTCGGTCATACTGATTGTAAGGTTGTACTTTATGGAGGTCCCTAGGTAGTGGGAGAAGGAACAGTCTCTGCTCTCAGCATAATATTATTTTTCTCCCCTGGTGATCAAGGACAATTGAATGTCCTGGTGGGTCTATACAACTGGTCGGTGCGTCAGGAAGAGGAAGGTACATCTGGGAATGTTGCAGCAGCTGCTGCTGCATACCTGGGAGAAAGAAGCTTTTTCAGAAGAAAGTACTAATTCTTTCGAAATTCCCCCAAAAGTGGTGCCAGTAGATGTACCAATAGGATTCTAGCTTTCATAGACAGCTGAATTACTTGTGACTAGGTACTTTCAAGCAATGTTTCCACATTCAGTGTCTGAAAGCTCCTTATCAGAGTGGGGGTGAAGAGCACTGAGGTGTTCAGGGCTCACAATTCTGGCACCAAATTTTCTTCAGTAGGAATATTATTATGGGCAGATGTTTGGGGAGTAGAGTAGGTCACAACGCAGACTTCAAAAGCAGGCAATGCCATTATAGCGAATTGAGATACATGAGATATTATGCTATTGTTATTTTTGAAACATCAGTTGTGTCATCGCATGACAGGTCTATTGTTTATATACAAAATATAGAGGCACAACTTATCTCTATCCTGAACAAACGTCAGTATTCATATAGATTCCAAATGGGAGACATCAATCTCATCTAAATAAACACAACAGTCCAATACATTGACGGAATATCTCTGATGATTTTAAAAGTCACTTATAGATATCTTGAAGTGGCATCCGAGATTGTGGTTGTGCCAGAGAAGATATAGAGATAAGTTGTACCTCTCTATTTTGTATATAAACAATAGACCTGTCGTGTGATAACACAATTGATGTTTCAAAAATAACAATAACATAATACCTCATGTATCTTAGTTATAGATATCTGTGTTCCAAATATATTATAACAAATTGAAACATTGCCATTATTATTGTTCTTGTTCTTCTTGTTCTTGTTCTTCTTCTTCTTCTAATTATTATTATTATTATTATTATTATTATTATTATTATGTTTCTGAGATTTTGGATTTTGATTTGTGAAAAGCAAAATGTATTTCTCAAATGGAATTTTAACATATAACCACCCTGAAGAAACCAAGCAGCATCAAGCTTAGTTTGCTAGAGTCATCTCTGCAACTGCTTTTAATTGTCAAGCAACTACTTGACTCGGGCTATGCTGACCCAAGAAAACAATGCAGTGCAGGGATGATCAGTTGGAACATCTAGCACACATTCTGTTTATACCTGTAAAGTATTTTAGGGACATATTACTGGGACCTGGGCTTGCAATGGTCTCTTCTTATATGTTTGCATACAGACTTGTATAGAGGTGTAGCCATATTGTTGTTATATGCCTTCAAGTCATTTCTAACTTATGGTGACCCTATGGCAAAGATTTTCTTGGAAAGTTTTATTCAGAGGAGAGTTTTCTTTGCCTTCCTTTGAGGCAGAGAGATTGTGACTTGCATAAGTTCACCCAGTGGGCTTTCATGGTGGAGCAGGGATTCAAACCCTGATATCTAGAGCCGTAGTCCAATGCTCAAACCACTATGCCATGTTGATTCTATTTAGTTTTACATATTCCAAGTACTTAATGATTTGCGTGCTTGGTCTTGTGCCTGTTTCACAAACAGAATGTGCTTACAGACATCATACTGAAAGATTTGTTTTGCATGAAACCCCATGATAGGGTTGCCATAAGTCAGAAATATATTGAAGGCACGCTTTTTTGTTGTGTGCCTTCAAGGCATTTTTTACTTACGGCAATGCTATCATGGGGTTTCATGTAAAACTTGTCTTCCTCACTGTTTTCCAGTCATATATCCTTTCAACTCCCTTGACCACAGTTTCAAAGCTATAGTTTGTAACTTGCAGTCAGCCAAATGTTAGTTAGCAGCCACTCCCACATCTTGGTCAGCATCCCCAATGATGAGGATTGATGGGAGTTGTGTTGTCAGATCCTTCCTTATTCCAACCAGATTACCCTTCTACCCTGAAGCAGTGTGTAAATTGACCATGATCTTTCTTGATCTGTTTGCAGATGCATTGCGAGAGGTTTATATGTATCTTGAGAATACTTGGAACCACGCTGTTTGGAGTATCTCTCCTCCTTGGAATCTCAGCTGCTTACATTGTGGGCTACCAGTTTATCCAAACAGACAACTATTATTTTTCCTTTGGACTCTACGGTGCTATTCTGGCATCTCACCTCATCATCCAAAGCCTGTTTGCCTTTCTTGAACACAGGAAAATGAAGCGATCTCTTGAGACCCCCATCAAGCTTAACAAAACTGTTGCCCTTTGCATTGCTGCCTACCAAGAGGATCCTGACTACTTAAGGAAATGTTTACTTTCAGTGAAAAGACTCACCTACCCCGGAATTAAAGTGATTATGGTAATCGATGGGAATTCGGAAGATGATGTTTACATGATGGACATTTTTACTGAGATCATGGGCAGGGATAGATCTGCAACTTACATCTGGCGGAATAATTTTCATCAGAGAGGCCCCGACGAGAGTGACGAGTCCCATAAAGAGAGCATGCAACACGTTACACAGCTGGTCCTGTCCAACAAAAGTGTCTGCATCATGCAGAAATGGGGCGGGAAAAGAGAAGTAATGTACACAGCATTCAAAGCGCTGGGGCGAAGTGTGGATTATGTACAGGTAGGTATGGCAAGCCTTGCCAAGTAAAACATGCCTCCCAAAGAAAGCTGGTCTTGTACATTTTGTGCCGGAAGCAGCATGGCCCATCCTAGTCCTTCTGCGAACACTGTGCTCCTTTCAGTCTCTTTTGGAAAGAGTAGGTTTGCCGGCAAAGGTCGAGCTTCCTAAATAGGGAAGACGGTTAGAGAGGCTTTGTGAATTCCTGGTCCAGTCAGTAATGAATATTGTGAATGAAATCTACAATGGCTTAGATTTTAGTGCATTTCTAACTTTCTGATGACATATAGAAAAGATCTTGTCAATTAGATATTGGGTTTAACCCACCCTATGCTTTCCTCTGAAGGAGCGATGAGAGATCTGGACAGAGTTTTTTTGTTTGCCTTGTCTAATTGCGTCAGAAGTATAGCAGTTTGACCTCACATTGAGTGCCATGGCTTATTGCTATGGAATCGTGCGATGTAGTTTTGTGAGATATTTGCCCTTCTTTGTCATAGAGCTCTGGTGCCATAGGTTAGAGCCATGGTTGTTAAAGTGGTGTCAGTTTATCATTCTGCAGTGTGGATGGCCTGGCTGTCAAAAGAGAATGTTTGCAGTGTCCTTTTGGAGAAGTGGTGGGATAAAAATGAAGTCAATTAAATTCTGAGCATGGATTCCAATTTAATGTGGTAGATTACAACTCCTGTGGCTTATGAGTTGATGGAAGCTATAATCCAACACCCCGATATTTGTGGGATCAATACCTAAAGATTCACCTATTCCTCTCTAGGAATTTGCTAAGTCTTCCAATGTGACCGTGATAATCTCTGATGAAAGCATACTGCAGAATCATCTGGAGTATCTAGAAAATTCATAGAGGGGTTATATTTTTTCGAATGTAGGTAAGTGAAAATGTGGGTTCTGCTGCTGCAGATATAGGGATTGTTCTGCATTGTAAAACATCCTCTACTGCTGTGTGGGCAGTTGTGCCAACCTCCAGATATTACTGAATTGTAATTCCTTACCGCTGGTTGCAGAGAGTTGCACAGCAAGAGTAGAGAACGACTCTATTCCTTCCACTGGATATCCAAATTTCATAATCAAAAGATAAGAATAACAAAAAGTTAAAAGTAAGAGCCTTGCATCAATTAATTTCTGGTGAGCAGAGTGAAATGCCTTTTGGACTGAACATAAGTCCCCTGGTTTTGGGGTGTTGTGTGGTTTCCAGGCTGTATGGCTGTACTCTAGCAGCATTTTCTCCTGACATTTTGCCTGCATCTGTGGTTGGCGTCTTCAGAGAATTCCCTGGTTTATTTTTATTTCTCTAAGCTTTCAGTCATTTGCTTACTTACACTGCCAACACAGCTCCCCCTTCAACCCAAGCCAAGGGATAGTAGAATTGCTGTTTTGCTTCATTCATGTCACATTTGAGTAAAAAAAAAAATCAAATTATTTTTGACAAATTTATGAATGAAGTTCCACATTTTTAAAAAGTTATCAAACTTGAATTTTAAAAAAATCCAATTACTGATAACCTGACAAAATCGAGCAGTGGAACTAAACCCCAGCAGTTACCAAGGGCTCCCAATATATAGACCGGCTAAGGAGCATTTGTAAGTCTAAACAAGAAATCACAATGCCATGTAAATTATTAAAAGCTAGCGCTTTTAAACTAAAGACCCCCAAAACTGGAGGCTCAGCATCCTCATCTCCCACTCCGCAATGACCCACGAGAAATGGAGATTTGGAAGCAGGCAACCCTAAAGTGGCAGCAAGCAGATTGCAGAAAGAATTTAGCAGTAATTGACTTGTCTCCCCATGTTTATGGCCACATTTATGTAGGATTAGATGCCACTGTATTCCCAACCATTTAACCCTGAACTTGCGGACCGAATGGTTGCAGGTTCAAATCCCGGGAGCGGAGTGAGCGACCGCTGTTAGCTCCAGCTTCTTCCAACCTAGCAGTTTGAAAACATGCCAATGTGAGTAGATCAATAGGTACTGCTCCGGTGGGAAGGTAACGGCGCTCCATGCAGTCATGCTGGCCACATGACCTTGGAGGTGTCTACGGACAACGCCGGTTCTTCGGCTTAGAAATGAAGATGAGCACCAACCCCCAGAGTCAGACATGACTGGACTTAACGTCAGGGGAAACCTTTACCTTTTACTTATCACTTTCTATTTATTTTTTTAAAACTGTCTTTTTTGTCCTTACTTTTTAAAAATCCCCTAAAAGCTTCCCAATTTGCCGGATGTATGATGGGATTCAAGGCCATGATTCATCCAGCGAGGAACTGGGAGGCCCCGTAAGGCCATAATGCAAACATATGCTCCTGCTGCTCAGAAGAGTATCTCAGAGGATTGGCAGAGTTCACAAAAATAGAGAGATTTTAAAGCTCTATAAAAACTTGTTAAGAAGCAGGGGAGGGAAAGGGGTCTGGGTGGAGAGGAGAGAAGGGAGGAGGGCAGGGGGAGTTTAGAAATACAAACAAGAGCGATCCCTCAGCCAAGCAGTGTTGGCTTCAGCATATACAGCTGCATTACCTCACTCAAGGCAAAAGCTTGGCCTTTAAAGCCGCTGTGACACCGTTCACTTAAAAACGAATTAGGCAGGGCCCATTCCCCTATTTCCAAAGTACAAGCTGCAGGCAGGGATTATTCACCAGCTGTGATGTATCTGGCAGAAATTTTTTCACCCTCTCCCTTCTACTGAAAAACGAAGCGCTTACACAAAGAACCACTATTCACTCCAGCAAGCTACTTAAATTAATCACATTTTGTACCCCAACTTTCCTTCTATCAGTTTTGTGTATCTATACAGGTTGAGTATCCTTTATCCAAAATGCTTGGGACTTGAAATGTTTTGGATTTCAAATTTTGAAATTCCTTTATTTGCATATATGTACATAATATTGGAGATGAGTACAAGTCGAAACATGAAATTAATTTGTGTTTCATAGGTAAAGGTAAAGGTTTTCCCTTGACATTAAGTCTAGTTATGTCCCACTCTGAGGGGTGTTGCTCATCTCCATTTCTAAGCCGAAGAGCCGGCATTGTCCATAGATGCCTCCAAGGCCATGTGGTTGGCATGACTGCATGGAACACTGTTACCTTCCCACTAAAGCAGTACCTATTGATCTACTCACATTTGCATGTTTTTGAACTGCTAGTTTGGCAGAGGGGCCCCTGGTGGCACAGTGTGTTAAAGCGCTAAGCTGCTGAACTTGTGGACCAAAAGGTGCCAGGTTCAAATCCCGGGAGCGGAATGAGCGCCCGCTGTTAGCCCCGGCTCCTGCCAACCTAGCAGTTCGAAAACATGCAAATGTGAGTAGATCAATAGGTACCGCTCCAGCAGGAAGGTAACGGTGCTCCATGCAGTCATGCCAGCCACATGACCTTGGAGGTGTCTACGGACAACGCCGGCTCTTCAGCTTAGAAATGGAGATGAGCACCAACCCCCAGAGTCGGTCACGACTGGACTTAACGTCAGGGGAAAACCTTTACCTTACTAGTTTGGCAGAAGCTGGGGCTAACAGTGGGAGCTCATCCCACTCCCCTGATTCAAACCGCCGGCCCTTCGGTCAATAAGTTCAGCAGCTCAGCAGTTTAATCCGCTGCGTCACCAAGGGCATATATGCTTTATATACGCTTTATATGGATAACATAAAGGTAATTGCATATAAGATTTGTAATAATTTTATGCATGTAATCAAGGTTGTGGGCACCAAACAATTAAAAAGCAATAATGTCCCTATCTCAGCCACCCATGTGGATAATTTCAGATGTTTTTGGATAATGGATGTTCAACCTGTACATAACTATGGTTCTTATATCTCAAAGCTTGGCTTTGAGTCTTGTTTTCATGGATTATCTCCAAATTCTCCAGTTTTGATGAGTTCACCTTTCAACAAGAGGAAAGGGCTGCATGTTAATCTCCAATTCAGTTAGTAGAGAAGCAGTTTGATACATGTTTCGAGACTTAATTGATGTATTGCTTTAACTTGCAAAGGATTTATAGGGCTCTTTGTATTTACTCTCTCAGCGTTCTCCTTCCCTCCCAGCCATTGTAGTGCCAGGGCTTCTCTTCCACTGTGCTCTGCATCCACATTCTGGCTAAATTAGCACGTAGGCTAGGTTCAAATGTCAAGAAAAGTGATTTCACCTAAACATTAGGAAAAATTTCCTGGTGGTAAAAGCTGTTTGACAAGTGGAATACATTACCTTAGTGTGTGGTGGAATCTCTTTCTCTGGAGGTTTATAAAAGTTTTAGAGCACAAACATTAATTAATGCCCAAGTAGCACATCTACAAAACATATCTATGATTGATTTGTGGAATATATATTTTCTTTATTACTACAAAAATGGGCTGGAATCTTGTTGGGTGGTGAGTCAACATGCAAGTAAACACAAGAAATGGAAAAATCATAGGTTTCAGGTCACTGTTCCCCTACCTACCTGCAAGTTCTCTTCATAAGCTTGTGAAAAGGGTTATTAGATAGTGGTTCTCAGCTTTTGCCTTTCCAGATTTTTATGGACTTCATTTTCCAGAAACCCTGGTCATTGGCCGTCCTGGTTGGGGCTTCTGGATGTTGAAGTCCAAAACATCTCAAGAACGTAAAGTTAGGAACCACTGGAAGAAGAAACCAAAATTAATCAAAAGTCAATCAGTGAGCTCTATGGCTGAAAATAACTTTCATCCCAAGCCTCCCTTATTTAAATCCAAAGTATTCCAAAAATGGTATATATATATATATATATATATATATATATATATATATATATATATATATTCCTGAATGTCGAGAAGCCCAGTTGAGAAGAATTCTGGCCTAGTAGGAAAATTCATTTTGGCACTTATTTGGCATAAAATTCACATGTGGTCATTTGTGCAGAAAATAACATACATATATAGGGAATATATATATATTCTCTGCATATAAAATACTGGTTTCTGCACAGAAAATGTGTGTAAAAAACCACGTGTGAATTTTGCACAGGATGAGTGCAAAAAATCATTGAAAGCTGCTTGGTTCTTGAAGACTTTCTCACAGCTTCCTTTGGGAAAAAAAGTATTAAATGGGAATTACATCCGAAAGAACTACATCCCTAAAATCTAGTGGCCAGATTTTCACACTGGCTCTGTTATCATGTTTCAGTTAATAAAAAAGCCTTGTCCAATTTATCCTTCTGGCCTCTCTTGATTTCCCACACTCTTGGCAGGGATGGAGTTTCTCTCATGTATGGATTCTCATGATATTTAATGCTCTAGACATTTTCCCATACCTCTGGAGTGAGCAAATGAGTCTTCCTACCTACTTATTACAAATGTATCTTTTCTCTGATGCTCGTCCCATTTCTACAGCCATTTATCAATTAACTTTTGGTAGGGATTTTATGGTGTGTGTGTGTGTGTGTGTGTGTGTGTGTATTCTAAAAGCACCAGATCCCATCTGATCTGGAAAGCTATGCAGGGTAAGCTGTTGTTAGTACCTGGATGGGAGAACACCAACAAATACCAGGTGCTGTAGATGTATTTCAGAGGAAGAATCTGGCAAAACCACCTCTTGAGTGTTTCTTAACTTAGAAACCTGTGAAATTAATGGGGCCTTCATAAGTCAACTGGCAACATAGCAAAGGGTTGTATGACAAAGCCCACCAGTGGCACTTTCCCACATCAGACAAAATATGTCTTATCTAGGAATTTTCTGTGTCCTTCCGCCATCTTTATGATATGCTTCCACAGGAAACCCGCTCAGAATTTGGTAGGTTCTCCAGAATGACTCTATGGTACCTTCTGGTGGAAACTGTTCATTTCAGTAAAGTTCATTGTTACATTTTCCTGTTTCCACAGCAAGTTCATAAGATACAGGGACTGTACTGTATTTAAAAGATATGGTCTAATGTTCTTAGTTAAAGAAAAAAGGATATGTTTCCTCACCTTTTGAGGACTTAACTTATTTTAGCTGAGTTCAAAGAAATCAAGCCCAAGACCAGATGTCTCAATGTAGGCATGATAAGCTGGCAAGAATGTCATGCCTCTGTGAGAAATCTCATCTCCAGATGAAGTGTGAGATGCCAAGGAGTTTTCTCTCTATTATGTCCTCTGCAATTTGAGCAAAAATGTCTTTTTTCCTTTGTAAAACTAACAACAGTATACGTCACACACCACGTCAGAAGGGAAAGGTTGATTGCTCACAAAAATACTATTAGCCCATCCATTACATTTATTTTTCTAAAGGCAATACAACAAGGCAGCAGTTATCGTAGTTTCAAACTTTGCACATTTGCAAAAATGCACAAAAATGGGACTCGTAAAGGAGCAAATATCCTCAGAGGCCAACAGCAACTGTTAAAATCTTGCCATCGCACAGCAAAGAGAAACAAAAATATTTGCACTTTCTTATTTAGATCTAAGCACAAACTGGGCTGCAATTTACATTGCTAATTTTAGCACGCTTATATGTACGTATGTGTGCATGCATGGAACTTAAGAATGGCCACTGTACTTGCTTTTTGAAGGGAACACTTTCCGATTTGACCTTTTAAAATGTTTTATTTATTATAATGCTTTTCTTTATTAGTTATTCTTAATGGCATTTTTTGCCATTCAGAGTACAATGTAGAAGTAGGACTAGATCTGATGGTTTGACATTCAAGGAGAGGAGATTTTGATTGAAGGAACTTCCTGACATATTAGGAAGTGGAACCGATTGCCTAGAGAGGTTGTTGGGTCTCCTTCAATTGTACTATTGGAACGCCTTCTTCATGGGGCTACCCTCTAAAATATTTAGAGGTTAAACAAAATGCAAAGAGTGCTTGCCACACTGTTCTGCTCTCCGGCATGCTCTTCAGAGACCACATATTCATACCCTTCAACTGTCCCCATTTGGCATGTTCAGTCTCAGTTATTTATTCCTTTTTCTTCAGCTTCTTTAAAAAGTCTCAGGGTGCATAATGCAATCTGACACCAATTTTACTACCGTGGCTCAATGCTATGGAATCATGGGAGTTGTAGTTTTACAAGATCTGTAGGCTTTTCTGCCAAAGAGTGTTGGTGCCTCACCGAATGATAACTCCCAGGATCTCATAGCATTGTGACATGGTAACTAAAGTGGTTTCAAACTGCATTCATTCTACAGCATGGACACACCCTCAGTTTCTTTCCTCCTCTAACTTTCAATATACAGTAGAGTCTCACTTATCCAACATAAACGGGCCGGCAGAACGTTGGATAAGTGAATACGTTGGATAATAAGGAGGAATTAAAGAAAAGCCTATTAAACTTCAAATTAGGTTATGATTTTACAAATTAAGCACCAAAACATCATGTCATACAACAAATTTGACAGAAAAAGTAGTTCAATACGCAGTAATGCTATGTAGTAATTACTGTATTTATGAATTTAGCACCAAAATATCACAATGTTTTAAAAACATTGACTACAAAAATGCGTTGGATAATCCAGAACGTTGGATAAGTGAGACTCTACTGTACTTCCATTCTCACAAAGTGAGTTCAAAGAACAAAAATAACTTGCCCTCAATTATCCCAGAAGAGAGGAGAGGAGGGGGAGTAATCCCAACAGACTTAGGCAAAAGCAAGCTAGTGCAGCATTTTCCTATTTGAGTATTCTTCAACATTGACAACATTTGCAATTTGAGCTGCACATCTGTTCATCTACGAAATGTTGTAAGATGTGTTATACCTTGTAGTCAGCTAACCTTAGGGCTTGGAAGGGTCTTGAACCCTGATCTGATTCCAACACTTGCTCTTAAAGTGAGACAGTAAGTTTTTGCCTTTAGGGACTTTATCCCACGGGTTTATGGTTCTATTTCCACATAATTCAGAAATAGAGTCCCATGGGAGTCCCACAGAGGCCAGCATATGATGTAAGGGCCCTTTCGATGGGAGTATGTGGGACTCCATTTCCACAGCACATGAAAAGGAAATCCTAAACAAATCTTCAGGGGTCAGGTAATACCCAACTCCAAATGAAGAAAAGTGGGAGAAAGTGGGGGAAAGATGGGCATCAACACGGTAAGGACATAGGCCATCCCAGAAGACAGGGAAAGATGGGAGGGAATGGGTTAAGATGGTTCCCATTCCTTTTCTCCTGCTCATGGGATGAAGTCCTAGGTCACACTCAGCCTACCTCTACCCCTACCCTCAATGCCACACATGTAATCTCTAGATCCACTCCAACCCCATTTTTTTTAGTCCCCAAATGGAGAATCACATGTCCTTAAATTCCAAGGGACTGTGAGTCTATTAAGCTTATTTCCCTCATGAACTTTTTTTTAAAGAAAAGGCTTTTTTAACATGCTTTACCTGTTTTGAAAAAATGGATATGTCTGTCCTCTAAAGACAGGAAATGGAAGCCCTGACCTGTCTTCAGCTGCCCACCTTTGAGAAAGTGGTAACTCCAGGTAATATCCATTGAGCATTTTCTCTCACCTAAATGAGAAACCCTCCTCTTATGCCTCACTAAACATGCATAGCTTCCCTTGGGTTGTCTTCAAGACTACAGCTGCTCATTAACACTTGACTCATATTTACAATAATTATTGGAAGTTTTTCCCCCAAAAAAGAAGAAAGCAAGTGCCAACACAGTCCTTTAAAACAATATGAGCATATAACACAGCATATGTAATAACAGACTGAACAAAATTAAATGCTAAGAAAAGGAGTAAGTGATTATGAGAAACAGTTCTGGATGAGTGCTTTTGATCACAGAAATTCATGAAAAACAAGTTCAAAGGGATCCGGATGGCAGAATAAACTTGGGATCTAATCTCACTGTCTTGCATGAATGGGTATACCTTCTTGGAGTAATAAAGTACTATCATATTTCTTCCTAGGTCCTCTGCCAAGTTGTATATGTGTCTGTAGGTTTGCTCCCCTCCCTGTTAGGATAGAAGAAAATGTTTGAACTGGGGACATAACATATCCATCCATTTTTCTTTTGTCATGCGGATGAAGGGAAAGAGTAGAACATCATAATTTTCAATTTATGGCAATGCTAAGGTGAACCTATAATGGGGCTTTCTGGGGTTGGGAGTGTGCGGCTTGCCCAAACTTACTGGGTTTCCATGACTAAGCGGGAAATTGAACCTTGGGCTCCTGGGTCCAATTCTCAAACCACTACCCCATGCTGGCTCATTTCTCCCCATACATATACTCTATGCCCCATTTTTCTTAATTAAAACAAAATAAATATTCCTGATTCTGGGATCAAATGTTTTTCCAATTATTTAAATAAATAAGATGAAACCATAGTCAAGCATCTTGTAGCCTGTCATATATTGCTGAAATGCAATTCCCATTAAACCTACCCAGCAAAGCCAAATGTGAGGATTAGGGGAGTCAACACCTAACAATATTTGGAAGTCACACCTTGCCCAATCTTTCTTTGTAACCATGGTAGCTACTTTACTATTTCATTAACATGAAATTACACTTCTTTGGTTCAATTATGGTTCAGTTAGGAAAGAGTTTCTGGGGCCACTTCTACACTGATTGACCATTTAATGGAGTTTGAAGCTAGCTGCTAACTGGGGTGGCCAGGCAACAAACGTCTACCAAGACACATGAAAGAAAGACCTCAATCTGCCATTCGGATCCCTTTGAATTTGCATTTCATGAATCTCTGTGATCAAAGACTGATTCCATCTGTGATCTGCGGTTTATGTAATCACAACTTGGGCCTCAAGCTGGTTCCAGGATTTCCTGTGTAAACAATTTTCTTCAATACCAGTTTGAAACTGCATTATATAGTCAATGTAGATGGGACTTAGGAGGTAACTTTGCTAGTTACTTTAAAAGTACTAATACAGTAGAGTCTAGTAATACAGTAGAGTACTAATACAGTAGAGATTAAGGAAAAGCCTATTAAACATCAAATTAGGTTATGATTTTAAAATTAAGCACCAAAACATCATGTTTAACAACAAATTTGACAGAAAATGTAGTTTAATACGCAGTAATGCTATGTAGTAATTACTGTATTTACGAATTTAGAACCAAAATATCACGATGTATTGAAAACATTGACTACAAAAATGTGTTGGATAATCCAGAACGTTGGATAAGTGAGACTCTACTGTATCAAAATTTCACAGATAGTGTTTTTTACAATAAGTTGACTAAAATGTGGGATAGTGACAGAACTCTGAAAGAGTGGGTTTGACTCCTATGAAAATGTGTGTCTTTTGAATTCTTGTCATTTGGAATTCAAGTACAGTAGAGTCTCACTTATCCAAGCCTCACTTATCCAAGCCTCTGGATAATCCAAGCCATTTTTGTAGTCAATGTTTTCAATATATCATGATATTTTGGTGCTAAATTAATAAATATAGTAATTACAACACAACATTACTGCGTATTGAACAACTTTTTCTGTCAAATTTGTTGTATAACATGAAGTTTTGGTGCTTAATTTGTAAAATCATAACCTAATTTGATGTTTAATAGGCTTTTCCTTAATCCCTCCTTATTATCCAAGATATTCGATTATCCAAGCTTCTGTCGGTCCGTTTAGCTTGAATAAGTGAGACTCTACTGTATTGCCATGCACAGGGTTTCTATGAAGTGTTCCATCCTTGGGAGCTTGAAATCCAATTCCTTCTTTGGACCACACAGAATTTTTCAGATCCCATATTATTTGATTTGTTGATCAACCCTTGAGTGTTTGGTAAGCAGCAAAACAGTTTTACAACCTCATCATATGTGGCAAATTTTGGCAGCAATTCCAGTTGTGCTGCAGCTTTGCCATGGAGCCCGCAGGTGCCCACTATATATGGGAGAAATACTTCCGGGGCGCCTCCAGGGCAAAACTCTGGCAGATCTGCTACAATTCCAGTGGCTCATGTATAAGGTAGTTATTTACCAAGTTTTGTTTATCTGTCTGCTGGGAACATGGTTTGCAAATATGGGGGGCAGCTGTATTTTTATATAGTTGGCCTTCCACATTGTGGGAGTGGAGGGTGAAACTTTGCTTTTGAAAAATCAGCAGTAGACCATATTCAGTTGCTTCTAGATTTTCTTGTAACAGACCTAAGACTGATATCTATATTAACTCTATGTTTCTTTCTTGTGGACAGGTATGCGATTCTGATACGATGCTTGATCCAGCTTCATCAGTGGAAATGGTAAAGGTTTTAGAAGAAGATCCAATGGTTGGAGGTGTTGGGGGAGATGTTCAGGTGAATACAAACAACTTTTCTGATGTCTCAAACTTTGCATCATTTCTTCCATTTATGGACACTTTTCAACTTTTGCAAAGGTTTATCTCCATGTGGGGAAGTGGCCCATTTTATTTACTTGTTTAACTGGATTTCTATTCCACAAACAGAAGCTGGGGCATCTTACAATAAGGGAACACCATAAAGTGAATAAAAACACATACAACTTAAAAGAAGGACAAATAAAAGAAACATATGTATTTCTATTTATTAATATATTAATTCGTACACAAGAGTTTTTTCTTATTTTTCCCTGCCTTTGAAACCTATCCAGTGTCAGGCACATAGGTATGTAAACCAGTTGGAGAAACTCTTTAAAGCATAATATATCTAGTTTCTTAAATATGGGCATCATGATTTTCTATGGCGAGAAGATGAAGACTGATACATGGCATATGTTCTGTATCTCAAAAACTAGAGCTGATAGGAAAAACTGCTGCTATTTTTGGAATCAGCTTAATTTGCAGTTCTCAGTATCTCTGTGGATGCCTTATTGTAGAAGGGAAACATGTTGAGTACAAAGAATAGATGTAGGTTGATGCACAATTTCTGAATTACTGCTGCATATGAACAATTTCACAAATATATGTGATATTAAAAGGCAAAGGTTTCCCCCTGACATTAAGTCCAGTTGTGTCCAACTCTGGGGGTTGTGCTCATCTCCATTTCTAAGCTGAAGAGCCAGTGTTGTCCGTAGACACCTCCAAGGTCATGTGGCCGGCATCACTTCATGGATAGCTGTGATATTATTATTACACATATGCAAAGCAAAATAAAGTACATGAAAATATATGGAGAATAAGAGGACAAACTATTTAAAATAATATCATTGGCATTGTTTTTGTCATGTTGACATTATGACCTTCAAAAAGCCTATCCTACATTCTTTTTCTGAGGAATTAATTTTCAAACTTCCTTTCCATTTTGGCTTCTTGCAGATTTTGAACAAATACGATTCATGGATCTCCTTCCTCAGCAGCGTCAGATACTGGATGGCGTTTAATATCGAAAGAGCTTGCCAATCCTACTTTGGCTGTGTCCAGTGCATCAGCGGACCTTTGGGGATGTACAGGAACTCCTTGCTCCATGAATTTGTGGAGGATTGGTACAATCAAGAATTCATGGGCTCTCAGTGTAGTTTTGGAGATGATAGACATCTCACCAACCGAGTCCTGAGCCTTGGCTATGCAACAAAATACACCGCTCGATCCAAGTGCCTTACCGAAACACCTATAGAATATCTTAGGTGGTTGAACCAACAGACCCGTTGGAGTAAATCCTATTTCCGAGAGTGGCTATACAATGCAATGTGGTTCCACAAGCATCATTTGTGGATGACTTACGAAGCGGTCATCACTGGGTTCTTCCCATTTTTTCTCATTGCCACCGTCATCCAGCTTTTCTACCGAGGGAAGCTATGGAACATCCTCCTTTTCCTGTTAACTGTTCAGCTTGTGGGCCTTATCAAGTCTTCCTTCGCCAGCTGCCTTAGAGGAAACATTGTCATGGTGTTCATGTCCCTTTACTCAGTGTTGTACATGTCAAGTTTACTTCCAGCCAAGATGTTCGCCATTGCCACAATAAACAAGGCGGGATGGGGCACATCGGGGAGGAAAACCATTGTGGTCAACTTCATTGGACTCATCCCTGTGTCCGTATGGTTTACAATCCTCTTAGGTGGTGTTATTTTCACTGTATACAAGGAATCCAAAAAGCCATTTTCTGAATCAAAACAGACAGTGCTGATTATTGGTACGATACTTTACGCCTGTTACTGGGTGATGCTTTTGACTTTGTACTTGGTTCTTATCACCAAATGTGGACGGCGGAAGAAAGAACAACAGTATGACATGGTGCTCGACGTATGATTTGACCACTGTGTCTTTATTATTTTTTAATATTCTTTTTTTTTCTGGCTGCCCATGGGAAAGTTTTTCGAATGACCCGGTCAGGTTTCAGATGGCCTGAGGATGAACTTTCTAGTGTTTGTGGCACTGAATTTGATATCATCAAGGGAAAAAAAGATCACTGCTGCTTGGAAACGAACATGAACAAATTCATGACCATGCCAAAGCAAAATAATAATAATAACAATAATAATAATAAATGTGATTGTGCCTTTTGGGGGAGGGGGGAGGGGGAAAATCACATAGATTCAACCCATCCCTATGGGTGGTCTTTGATGATGCACTTTCTTCTGTTTTGCGTATGCCCAAAAGTGTTAACGTCCTCTATATACCTCATTGGTCACGCTCATGATGTGGATGGACGAGGAAGAAAGGGAGTTTAGGAGACACAAGCAAAGGATCTGATAACCGCTTGCAACCTAATTTATGAACTTCTTGTTGTTCTGTGATTTTTCTAGGAAGGCCTTTTTGTGAGTTTGGGTGTGTATGTGTGTGTGTGTAAGTCTGTGTGTGTTAGGCTGCCAATTGTTAATTCCAAAGTCAATTTTTTTATAAAGTTTGATGACCAAGTTGTATTTTTATATAATTGTAATTATTTGTCTCTGTTTACTTTTTACACCAGTTTTTTTTAAAAAAAGAATCTCATATTTTATATTTCTGCCAAAAAGTACACTTCTTCCCTCCTCCATCAACTTCTCAGTCTTTTCTTTTTTTCTAAACAAGTTTTGAGTAATCCCTCCTTTAAAACGAAACAAAGCAAAAACTCTGGCCTACAATGTGAAAATGGATACAGGTTTTTTTTCACAATTGAAAGAATAAAATGTTTCGCTGTACTTTTAAAAATGATGAATGGCTATTTCTGTGAAAGTATTTAAATGTGTGCTTTTATTTTCATTTGGGATGAAAAATTCCAAGTTAGGTTTCGAAGGCAAAAATCTTTTTGTACAAACATGAGCCCAGTCTTCCAGGAAGTTCTTCTGCATAGACTGCCATTGAAATGAATGGGAATATTAGTGAGACTTGCAATGAAACATTGCAATGTGAAGTGCTTTTTGGCAAGGCTCTGACCCGTGTGCCCTTTACCAATATACTCCACACCCTGTCCTGTTTTATAACTTCCCCATATTTCTCCAGAATAATTTCATTGCTACTGGGCATGTATTGTGCTCTTTGACCACTTGGCTTTCCAGTTTCCAAATGTTAATGTGAGCGTGTAAAAATGTGCAAAATAGCTTCCTGGGGAATTGAGCCCATTAAGGCCAACGGGATGGATGTGTGCAATCTCTTTCCCCAGAAATGTTGTATGAGGGAATATGACTTCTGTCAGATGGTGCACATTTAGGGATTTAACCCATGCCTTAATAGTTCTTTCAATCCATAAAGAATATGGGGCCCAATGCAATGTCTCCCACATTTTATGAATTCCTCCTTGCCCCAACCTGGTATTGATCACTTTACTTGCTAATCCTTCTTTCCCATCACTTGAACAGTGTTGCTATTGAGTGAATTTCTTGTTTTTTTGTTTGTTTTAGAGCCCTTTCTCACTATATAACTATATGCTATTTTTCTGCTGTAAGTGTCATGGCTGCATCTTACAGAACCCTGAGGACTATAAATTTATGAGAGCCTATGAAAATGAAAAATCGTGAATAACTGAATTGTTGGGGGTTTTTTTTACCTGAGGAACATCTTCTTAGGAATGTATAGGTCCCCCAGCATGATTCTATGGCCACCTTTTGTTGGAAGCTGTCCATAGAATTGCATTGGATGACCTAGAAATTCCGAAGGATGTCATCTCTAGGGATCCCTAGATCCTCCAACATGACTGGAGAAAGTTGACTGGAGTCACACTGGAAGACCTAGAGATTACTAGACAGATTGTTTTCATCGAATCCATTTATGATGAAATCTTCAAAAGTCAAACCTGCCAATATGCAGGTAAAGCTGTAATCCACCCTAATGAACCCCCCCCCCCCCCAAGGACTTCATAGGAAGTTGTCATGGCAGTTGAAGCAGAATCGCCATGCTATAATTGTGTACGTTGGAAGGATCTCCCATGACTTGGTGAAATTTGTATTTGGAGCAAGTTGGAAAGTCCTTCATGTAAATGATTTCAGCTTCAGGATTATTTCCCAGGCCTGGTCAGATGCAGGCTACAGGTTGCAGAATAGATTGCCTCACTTCAAAATACAGGACCCCCCCCCCCCCCACATCTCAATAATCTCTTATGTAAAAAGGACACTGCAATCTTAACTTTGTCCATAGGGTTAAGGTTATTGCACAGCTGTGGAACTTATCTTGCCTTCCAGATGTTGCTGGTCTGCAAAACTCAGCAGCCCTGGTCAGCAGAGTCAATGGTGAGGTATACCAACACGATCTGAACCCCATAGTGATATGCTGTTTGATCATATTAATTTTTAAAACCAGTACATTTTTAATAAATTGGGAAGCATTTAAAAATGGCATCTCCCAAATTGTACATTCTAATATTCTCTTGTCCAAAATCAACCATCTTATTTTATATTATTTAAAAGAGTAAAATTATCAGGAACGCAGACCTTCTGAACTGGAAACCATACATCTGTAGTTAATTGTGAAAAGAACAGCATAAGCTCAAAGGCACAGGTTTAGGTTGGGGGTTAAATTCAGTGCTAACTAAAGGACAGAGCCCTTCAAGTCAATGAGGCTTGTATTCATCATGACCCATTCATATTCTGTTTATTCCACTGGATCAATGCTAAGTCTGGACCTAACCTCTTTGTATTATTTCCTATTTCTCTCTTGTCCACTTATGATGATTTCTCCCATTTATTCCAATGTATGGAGCAGCTCCTGTTATTCACAGAAGTGAATGCTAAAACTCTATAGGTAGAAAAGAATCCCATTGACATTCAATGAACTCCTGCACCAGTAAAGGACTGAATTATCGGGGAAAGTTATTTACAAATAATCCTATGGCACCACAAAGATCTGAACCATTTACATCATATAACTTTCTTGCATCTATCCATCTTTCCAAACACTCACTTCACTCATAAGAGTTCCTCTATATTTTGCAGACAAAAGTAGCCCCACATTCTTAGATCTCTGGGTTGCAGATATATGAGCTCTTGAGTGATGCTGTAATATTGTTAACAAAGATCTCAAATTACAAAATGTTCATATTTCTCAACCCAATATTTTACTTATAGTAGTGTATGCTTCTGAATGTTTAAAACTGGAATTAAGCCACCTGACTAGTCAACTGAGTGACAACAGTCCCTTCCAAGGGAAAACAAGGATCAAAAAAGTATGAAAAGATAAAGAGTCTGGGGGCAATTCCCTTCCCAAGTGGTTTACTTGATGGCAAATCCAAACACTAGCTGGAATCCTGCACCAGGAGATGTATGTCTGTGTAGCTATGTCTCCACAGCTTACATATCCTGTTACTACCCATCCAAAGCCCCACAATTTAAGTGACACTGTCTCCCTCTTGTCATTTCAATGCCATTGGAGAGCAGGGCATGTCTCCAGCCATTTCCCTGTAGGTGGATCCATTACAACAGGTATCTGCAAGAACTTCAGGGGATCCTTGGAAGGTTTCTCTAGATGGCCCTTGCAGCACAGCCAGCTACAGGAAATTATTTGGACATCTCTTATCTTCTTGGTCTCTGGTAACATGAAAATGCGTCACTTAAAAGGTGAATTTTAGGTGGGGGTACTTGGTCATTGTATAAGACTAAGCAATACAGAATTCTAGTCTCTACAATGACCAAAATGGTTGCAATAGCCAAAGCTGGACTTATGCTGTTGTAACTCACTAACAGGATCCCTGTCATAATAACACTTTAATCCCATTGAAATTAATGGGGCAAGGCAGTCATGATTGATACTATTATTAATCCTATTGATTTATATAGGATGACAGTTAATCAGGACTAGCTGGCCCCATTCTTTTTGATGAAACTTGAATGCTGCTGGCTTCTAGGACAATCCTATATGTGTCTACTCAGAAACAAACCCCAATGAGTTCATAGAGTTTAATTTCACAGCCACGGTCTGGATTTAACACAACAGTAGGTAGGAATGACTTTGTTGTAGAAACTCCCTGTGTCTGCTTCTCTCATTGATGCAATTGGTAGGCAGATGAGTTCGTTTTTATACACCACTCATATTCCCCTCTTTTCCTCTGCCAACAAATAGACGTCTGGTTTTGGAAAAGGAAAAGCTGGGTCCCAGTTCCTGCATAGGAAAAGTGAGATAATATTAATTCCTAAGAAAATTTGTGAAGAAATGAAAGAATGTCAATAAGGTTACAAATCCATATTCTTTAGGATCTGTGCATGGAGAAAACACTGTGGTAAAATCTTTGTTCTCCATGGAATGCAGCTATGAAATTGACTTTTTCCTCTGCTGTGGAATTTGTAGCACACTTGCTACCTTCTGCCTGACTGAGGAAAGTGTTTGCTTGAAAATTTGCCTTAAAGGATGCTCACAATTGGGATGAGAGGGGAGTGGAGATGGAGCCTTTTTGGTGACCTGGCGAATCAGTATTAAACGTTTTAAGAACAAAAAGAAGCAAAGGACAAAAATGGGGAAAAAAAGAAACTTGACTTTTGCCTTTCTAACTATTTATATTGTATAAGTTATAGCTTTGGGGTTAACGCCGTTCAAGTGTCAGATAAAACTCATTCTATAAAAGATTGAATTAATTGCCTATATTTATTTTAGCAATTATTCAATGCATTTCAAGTATAGGTTGTTTAGTACAATTGTTACTTTAATAAAGAAAATATTTTTGATATGACTGTGAGCATTTTTTGTTCTTGGCAGAGCTGAGTATATAAGCTGCAATATCTGGAGAAATATTATCATAAGGTATTGGTTTGCCTAGTCTAACATGTTCTAACTTCAGTTTGGCTTAAAGGACCTTATCACACACACACACCCCTCAGAAAATGCATTTTTAAGTAGATATCCCATAATTTAAGAATGCTAGATGAGAACTGGATACCTACTCACTTCATCTCACACACTTATTTTCTTTCTGTATCTAATAAAATAATACTCGTTGGACATATCACACAGCTGAGAGATGACTTTTTCCCAATTTCTACCTTTTTTAAAAAAATGAACGATAATGGGAAAGTGAAAAACATCTGTGGTTTTACTCACAGTCTTTCTCTGACTGCCACCAGAAGTGTACTGCCAGCCCTTTTGGCAAAGGAGAATTGAGCGGGATGAAAAGATCCCCAAAACACACCTCAAAAGACATGTCACTGGTGCAAAAAACAAAATGCAGATGGGTCTATCCATCACACATTAAAAATTATGCTTCTGACATCTGTGGCAAAACATCTATGACATCTGTGAGATGATTGAAGTTGATTGTTTACCATTTTTCAAGAAGTACAGTAGATTATATGCCTACAAGTGCCTATGAGTGTCCGATGAAATGGATCTTGCATCTTGTGATAGGGCTCATAGGCACCAGTAGGTAAAGAGAACCAGAGACCGGATATAAGTGCATGTGATCTGGTCCTACGTCTTTCATCATTCCCAGCCCTGAGGTCCATTCCCCTCCTCCCAACATTCCTCTTTCATATATTTATATCTCACCCTACATCGAAGACCTCAAGTTTTTTTAAAAACAATATCTGTAGTTGAATTTTCAGCAACTGAATCTGAGATTTCAAGCAAGAACAGTTAAGCTTGGTATTCCACAGTAAGCAGAGAACGGGTCGACAAATTTGGACTACACAAAATTCCAAAACATTACCTTTTTATGTATTAACTATTGATGTATTGTAACCAGAGCTTGGGAAGGTTGCTTTTTTGGATTACAACTCTCAGAGTGCATCTACAATGTAGAATGAATGCAGTTTCACATCACTTTAACTGTCATGGCTCAATGCTATGAAATCTTGGGAGTTTAGTGAGGCACCGTCGCTCTTTGACAAAGATGGGGCACAATAATTTGGCATAATATGGGGCGCAATACAGGGCTAGATGATATGATATGGTAAGCTATTTTCATATGCCTAGAATTGTGCTAAAATATACTTGGTGCTAATGACCTTATATATTTTAAGCTCAGAGTATAATGGATATAGCAGAGATGGGGGAGAAAAAGTCCTTTCATTCCCCTTTTCAGTGTGTGCCTTAATTTAGCTGCATTTCAGGCTGATAAAAAACACCCCTTGAAAAAAGAACATCTCTTTTCCGCAGTCATTTTAAATAGGAGGGCAAATAAGCCATCATTCATTGGCTGCCAAAATGTTTCCAATTTATAATCATTTATGTGTGTTTCTTGCAAACCTCTCCAAAAGGAGGAGGGAATGTCAGCAGAGTATGCAAATCAGGATTACGTAAAAGACACTATTAAAAGGCAGTGCTTTCTAATTTTATAGAGATGTTTTAAATGCAAGGCTCATCATCATTTAACAACACCTGGCAATCTAAATTCAGTAGCGCAAAGAAGCAAAATATCCCCATCTGTGTTTTATATGGTATCTATGTCCGGAATCCTCGATGGCAGTTGTGAATGCATAATTTACATTGACACACTTGTGACTGTTGCATATTCATGATCTCTATCTCTCGTGACTGTTATGTATTCATGATCTCTATATAGCTTCTACTTTAGAAGCTACATAGGGCCATGAAAATCCCCAAGTCCTCACTTATTGGGACACAGCTGCTCTGAACAAAAGGAGCCTATTCCAATGTCAATCAGAAAGCAGCTGATTGACATTCCCACTTCCTCTTGTGTGACTAATCTCTAGTTTAAGCAGTAATTGTGACGGGGAATTCTAGCAGGAGGGGGAATTGTGACAGGTCCTGCTTTTGCCTATCACACTGGAGATCTCTCGTGGGAGGTAGTAGAAACAGCAATCAGCTGCTTCTTAAGTGATGGGGGATAGAGCTCTGTCAATTGCATTGGCTGCTGGCTGGTAAGCAGAGATTACAATGGGTAGAGCTAAGACTCACTGAGTAACACCACAATTACAGTGCTTAAATATACATATCTCCCATACAGGAATCTGGCTATTATGGTCAACTTTGCAAATGACACTTGTTTGTTTACTGGGTCTACACCTATGCCCCCCAGATTTTGCTGAACTGCCTCTCCCAACATTCTTCAATATTGACCAAGCCGACTAAGGCTGCTGGGAGTTATAGCCCCTCAACATTCTGAGGGGCTGCAATATACCCACCCAATCTAAAATTTTGGTCTACTAGATCTTATTGGCTCATAGTTCCCAGAATCTTGGATAGAAGCTTCCAAATGTTGAAGACAAAAACACCAGGAGGGACAAAGATTGAGAGCAATGGTTCTATTTAAAAGGCTATACAGTCCAAGTCTATTTAAGAGATAAAGGTCTAAAAAAACCAACTGAACAGGGACCTTGATGTTACTTATCACTATTTAGTCACTCCAGAGAGCAAATCGAACAAGCACATAGGTGTCTGGAGTCAACTGTGTGCTTATTATCTCACCTATAGTGGGATATATTATATTTCTATAATACATTTCTATTAAATTTCTCAGTTGCCCCACCGGTAGTACGATATATTTCATTTCTAACTGCAGGACTGAAAAAGCATCTGGCTTTCACAATAATGCTTGGTAAGGTAGAAGGCAATAGGAAAAGAGGAAGCCCACATTCCAGTGGATAGATTCAATCAGGAAGCCACAACCCAGAATATGCAATGCATGAACAGGGCATTGATGACAGGATGATTTGGAGGTCTCTTATTCACGGGATTGTTATAGGTCAAAGTGTTGTAAAGCAATGTCCTTTATATAAAATGGCAAAATCCTGGTTTTCCTTTTGAACATTTTCTAACTATTTTCATGCCTTGTGCAATCTGTGGATGCAGAATCTCTGGATATTATCATTCTGTACTTGGCTATGAGGATATGTCCAGAATCTACTTTGAGGTTTTTTTCCTGGCTATCCACCAGTGTTGAGCTATCTACTGGACTGTAGTAGTTAAATGGTACCTCAATGGGAGATTTCTTGCTTTTACTGAACTACAAACAAAGGCCTGATATCCAGTCAGAAGGAAGCCAGGTTTTGATATCAGCAAGAAGTGTTGTCAGCAGCAAGAGATAATGCAAGTGTTCTACAATCCAAGGTCAAAAAAGTCATTCCACAGAGCCAGAATTCCAGTGGTTATCCATGGTCAAGACATTAAGCAATGCAGGAATCACAGATCTGTCAAGAACAAGGTGACCAAGCCAAGAGCTGAGAGCCAGAAGTGGTGTAGCTTTCAACAAAGAACTGGCATTCTTATTTGCCTTTAAGGGATGTCCAGCCAACAGATATCCAGATTCCAGCTTTATATAATAACGAAGTTCTTCAGATATGTTCTTCCCAAAACTTTGATTGCAATCTCATACGATGTTTAAACAGATGCCAAACTGTTTGAGGACTTAATTGTTCCAAAGGCAGAGCTTAATTTGATTTTCCAACATGAAATGCTACAGAAGAAAGAATAAAGCCATCCGCCATTTTGTTTCTAGAGAAGGTGAAGAAAGAAGAAAGAAGGCCTGTATTGCTTGGCTATGTCTGATTCATTTTGAGTAGAGACTCTGTATCAGACATCCTTTCAGGCCTGAAAGTAAATAAACCTCTGTTCCTATTGCCTTCAACCTGATTTGCATGTTTTGTCTGGCTGGCAAAGTAGCAGGGTGCGCCAGGCACCGGATCCTTATCCCATTCCTTGGTGGGGAGCTGAATTTCAGATTCAGCTGATTGATACTGAAAGAGTAGTTTCAGTTCAGCATAAGCAAATGTACTTTTGGACTACAACTTCCAGAATCATCCATCCAACATGGTCTCCATGGGGGGATTTTAGGAGTTCTAATCTCAAAAAGTATTTTCTCCAAGATCTAAACTATGCAAACCCACTCCTATCACCATTACCTTGCTCACACAAGCAGATCACCTAGACTAACATGTTTAAAAGCACATCAAATTAGTGCAAATATTTTTTTTCCAGGAGACTTTAAGCCTATTCCTGCATATTTGGCAAACTTCTAGGCATGTTGGGTCTGTGCATGGAGAAACATCTTTTGACAGAAATGGATTTATTATACCAATACCATTCTACTTGCACCTGGATTTTCTCTTATGAAATCAGCTTGGTTAAATAAACAGGGTTTAAACTACTCCATGGTTAAGCTCAATTAAGCACCATATATTTAACAGAGTTTTAAATATCTTTAATTATTTCAGAGGATTGTAGTCATGTGTTTTATTCTGGGTCATGTGTTATTATAGTGTCTGAAAGTGTGTATTTTAAAGAGTTTTTAAAAACACTTCACACTGATTGCTTTAAGGTATTGCAACGACTTCAGGTCCAAATTTAAATGGCAGAATACTGACTTGCATAACATATAGCTTGGGTAATCATTCGATTAGATAAACATAAACCTCTTAGGTAGATGGCAGGGAATGATAGATAGGAATGAAATTTTTCACCAATTTTCTCCTTGAAAGAAGCAATAAGTAATTTTTGCACTTTTCTCTCAGTGTGTTACACTGGATGACCTAGCTTATTCCTAGTAGTAACTTCTTTTTAGGATATTTCTAGGTCCTCTAGGGTGACTCTATAGTAACTTCTGTTGGACACATACCAGAGAATCACTTGGAGGACCTATACAATCCTAGAGAGGACATATGTGGTTAGATGCAGAAAGGTAAAACCATGTTCATTAATCCTTCAGGTACAGCCATTATACTGTAGGCAGTTTCTGAAGACTATTTTCAAGTAGAGACTTATTCTTGCAAAACTCACACATGCCATTATTTATTTATTTATTTATTTATTTATGCCCCACTTTATCTCTCCCGAATGAGGCTCAAAGATATGCAAAGAGATGCACCACCAAAAAGATGACATGTGGGAAACTTGAGTTTGATCATTTTTGTTTGGAATATTTTTGAATATTCTGTTCATCTCAATTATGGCTAATAAGTAAAAACAGACATTCTTGCACACTATTTTCCCAGCTGGTCTACTATAATACTACATCTTTGACTCTAAATAATCCACTTGATTTTCCAGATCGTCAGATACAGATAAATATTCTCTCTCATTTTCTAAAACATCAGATTTCCATCTTCAAGCAGATTCTTCCCCTGGACTGAAAGAAAGAGTGGGGAACTTCAAGAGCTGGTGACTACAACCATTCCCATCTCAGAGTTTGAAGGCATCTCTGCCCCTCTTTGATGTGGCTGACCCCTGTTGAACCGAAGAAGGCTTCTGCTTGTGAACTCAGATTCCCCCAGGGGCAATGAATTATTTTGACAAGAGACTACTTACAAACTATCCAGGCACACTGGGCAGTGGGGTGAGGGAGAGAAAAAGGAAGATAACCCCCCCCCCCCAAAAAAAAAGAGAGGTTAATTTAAAAGGAAACTTCAGATCTGAAACTATGAATGAATCTAAATTTTGGCCCATGCTTATCACTGTTGAGTCAAATATCTTTATCTGACTACTTCAACCACATATATGGATGAGCCAACATATATTCTACTCACAAGTACAAAATAAACCCAACATGTTGGAAATGATTGGTTTTATGTTTATCCATGCTATACAATTATTGCAGTTTGATCCCATTTTTGCTATCAGTGCTCCTTATTATAGAATTGTAGGCTTTTTCATTTGTTGAATGACTTAAAATTCTTTGTTGCATTTTTCTTACCTATAGAATTAGGGCCCCTAGACAGAGAGTAATAAGTACCTCACCAAACTATGAATTCCAGAATTCCCCAGCATATATCGTGTGGGCCCTTAAAACAAAATAGCAGATTTTCTTTGGGTGGGACCCTCAAGTTCAGCCTGGGTTCCTGAAGATATCATTTTACAACAACTTACATCCATTCTAACCACACACACAGAATTCAAAGAAGATGGGATGTAGCCCAAACTTTTTGAAGAGATGCAGGATGGTGAAAGCTAAAGAATATCATCTTTTTGGCGGTGCCAAAGTCCAACAGAAAGCCAGTATTCCTCTACTGACAAAGTAAAGCCAGAAGATTGGCTTTATTATACACAATCATAATAATGTGGTTCCATTTGAACTACCATGACAACATCTTGGAAAAGATCACGATGCTGGGGAAAATGGAAGGAAAAAGGAAGAGAGGCCGACCAAGGGCAAGATGGATGGACGGTATCCTTGAAGTGACTGGGTTGACCTTGAAGGAACTGGGGGCGGTGACGACTGACAGGGAGCTCTGGCATGGACTGGTCCATGAGGTCACGAAGAGTCGGAGAGGACTAAACGACTGAGCAGAAGCAGACAACATCCTAAAAATTTTGAGATGTTTAGTTTAGAGAGTGATGTAATTATTCCTAACCAGAGAGTGCAGAGAGAACCTCAGCAAACTACAAACTCTAGGATTCCCTAAGATGTTGACATGTCAATTATTAAATGGGAATCAGAGTGCTATAGTTGTGTGGATTCCTCATATTTATGGCAGAACTGTTCACTCCCCAGACTTCATATGGCGTGTAAATTGTAGAGTCTAATGTAGCACACCAATTTTCAGTCTCTGACAGAAAGGGTTCAGCACCCACTCAGCTTTGGAAGATTTGTTACGCTCAGTCCTAGATTCAAGACACGAATTCCTGTGTCCAAGAATTTTAACAGATGTCTTCTTTGCTAACTCTCATTGACAAAAGCTGTTCCTTTGCATCAGACCAAGAAATGGAAGGAACACATACTTCTTCTTTTCTCTTTCTAGCCTTCAGAATACTGCCTTTGCTAAACCAACATGATGCCTAACAGCACTACATCAAAATGATGCCCAGCCTTTGGCCATTGCAAAATTATTTCCAGTCAAGTGACACAGAGGTAGTTTTCCTAAGACATACTTGTGGGTGAGCAACGTGAAAAGTCCAAAGAACATCACAGAGCAAACTGTCAAAACAATTAAGCCCTTGTATGGCTACCTCTCCCTAACACTTTCCCCCCTTTCCTTTTTTCTGGTGTGGCTTCAAATTCAGGAAAATTATGGCTCCTTTTCTAACAACTGTCGGTCAGTGTTTTAGAAACAGCTATCCGAGAATAACACACCAATGTTTGCTTGCACAGGAAAGCTGGAGAAAACCTTACTGGAAATACAAACAGATGCATCATTAAGTGATGTCATGAGAACATTTGTCCTTCATTTCACAGGAACGGTATATATTTGTGTGTGTGAATGTATGTGAGTAAGAAATAGAGACATGTTGGGCAACTAACTTTTTAAAAAAGTGTGTGTGTTTTTCAGTTGATTAGAAATATGAGTAAATGGCAGATTACCTTAGGCATAACCTCCAAGCTTTGGCTAGACAAATCCACCTACAACCCAGTAGCCAAAGCAACTGTATTTATATTCCTTTTACTACTGACATGTCCTGAAATGAACCACAAAACAAACACTGCACTGATACACACATACTAATTCAACGCCTTTGCCACCATGGCACTAGGACTTCAATGCAAAAACTGGTCTTGTTTACAGTTTCTTTTCTGTTCTAGAGTAGTTCTAGGATTGCCCATCCAAGTAAGGCAAAATCCATGGGCGTAAGGCAAACTTTGATCAAGGAATTAGATACAGATGGCAAGCAAGCAAGCCTTTAATTAGACAGGACTAGAACTGGAGTACATTCTTGTGAATTTTAGGGAGTGTTTTATGCTGATATTTGCATTCTTGAGAGTGGGTCTGAACACATAGAAATGAACAAAACACTCATGAGTACTGAAATCTGCTAGGCATGGTAGAAAGCAGCCTTGAGCAGCAAGTCTCAATGGGCAGCCCCTTCCTTATGCAAGTTGATGAAGACAACATAAGAATTGTCCTCCAACCCAAAGTCTTGCAAGCACATCGTGCTTATAGAACAAGAAAGAATAAGGTCATCATCATCAGATTAATCTTAACATTGTACATTGGCAACTTAGTTATATATATGTAAGTGCAGTCTCCTGGCTCAATCCCTCTCACAAGCCACGTAAGAGCCAGCAGCTGGATTGGATCAAGGAGGTCTATTCACTTCTAATATGGGACAAGTGATGACATTTCCACTTTCCTCCCATTTTAATTGTTGCAGCCTTATTCACTGGCAGGAGGAAATCCATCTTATACCTAAATTGGAAATTGAAGATATGTCAATCATCTGATCCAGCTGCTGGCTCTTAAGGTGGGTTGAACTGGCATTTGCATAGTCTTGCAGTAAGACTACATAGACTTACTGAATATAGAGCATTTACAGATCTGTAACACTTAAGTTATGTATCGGTAACTACTGTACTTAGTGCCACTATTTATATAAGTCACTGTTTTTTAACAAGTTCTGCATTGTGAAGTACGTTATCCTAAGACAACCCCTCTTCTTGTGATGTTGCTGGCTAGCATCAGCAGTGTGTGCGAAGAAGACCTTGGAGTCCTTGTGGACAACAAGTTAAACATGAGCCAACAATGTGATGCGGTTGCTAAAAAAGCCAATGGGATTCTGGCCTGCATCAATAGGGGAATAGCGTCTAGATCCAGGGAAGTTATGCTCCCCCTCTATTCTGCCTTGGTCAGACCACACCTGGAATACTGTGTCCAATTTTGGGCACCGCAGATGAAGGGAGATGTTGACAAGCTGGAAAGCGTCCAGAGGAGGGCGACTAAAATGATTAAGGGTCTGGAGAACAAGCCCTATGAGGAGCGGCTTAAAGAGCTGGGCATGTTTAGCCTGCAGAAGAGAAGGCTGAGAGGAGACATGATAGCCATGTACAAATACGTGAAGGGAAGTCATAGGGAGGAGGGAGCAAGCTTGTTTTCTGCTGCCCTGCAGACTAGGACACGGAACAATGGCTTCAAACTACAGGAAAGGAGATTCCACCTGAACATCAGGAAGAACTTCCTCACTGTGAGAGCTGTTCGACAGTGGAACTCTCTCCCCGGGGCCGTGGTGGAGGCTCCTTCTTTGGAGGCTTTTAAGCAGAGGCTGGATGGCCATCTGTCGGGGGTGCTTTGAATGCGATTTCCTGCTTCTTAGCAGGGGGTTGGACTGGATGGCCCATGTGGTCTCTTCCAACTCTACTATTCTATGATTCTATGATTCTAGTGTGGTACTTTAAAAAGCAACACTGGTGTTTGTGTTGTGAAAACTAATTTCAAGTCTCTGTGGAATATTTACCAAAGAGATTCAACAGCTGGATATAATATCTCAGATTAAACAACACAAAATATCAGTCTTTTCAGGAAAGCTTATCCAGGTGATTTTCAATTTAGAAGTCTTTAGCTTATGAATTTATTGTTTTAATATGTACATTCTTAATTGACTATGTATTGTGATTGATCTGTTATTATATTTTAATATTTTATTTCCTACCTCGATTCATAGGGAGAGGTGGGTAAGAAAGAAATACTAGTCTGACACTTAAACCCGACACCACAGCAGCTCTCCCTCTGTAAAATCCCAACCCATTACTCATGGAAAAATCCCCATAGTCTGTTTTGAAGAGTTTTGCAGGTAGTGCAGAAACATTTCAAAGATCAAACACTATTGAGTCCTATGCAGGCCTTCCAATATTTCATATCTTAATGCAAATGCTTGCCCACAGGATTTTATGAATGGAATTTAGGAACTCAGTGGCATGGCTTTGTCACAAAATTAGAATCAACAAAATTCATTTGCAAAGGCCTGAACCTCAATGGTTAATCCTAACTAGAAAAGTCTATTGAATTAAAGATTGACCTGTGAGTCAGAATGTAAGTAAATCCCATGTTTAACCACACAAGTACAATATTCTGTGCCAAACCTTGTGCTTGTCCAAAATCGGAGTTTGTTCAAAAAACCTAACATTTCAATAATTTTTCTGAAAATATTAAAAATGTAAATGTTATAAAAATGTGCAAGAACGTGTCCAGAGAAGTTGGCATGAGTGACTCTTATGGTCTCTTTCAATGCTATGATTTCCCAACCACCCCACATTAGATAGGAGACTTCTGAATCTTTTCATCTTAGTGTGAAAACAAAATATGCAGAGATCCATATGTATAAAGCCTAATGATGGTGGAAAAAGTCATTTTGTGAATGCTTAATAATTTCTTAAAAACTGCCTCACTCTAATTTAAGCAGCACCCATGGGGATTGGTAGATGCTGTACAAATATAGTTTCTGGTTGCTTGAGTGTTGTTATTAAAATAAGCCTAACTGTTATATCCCATACAACAATGGTTCTCAACCTGTGGGTCCCCAGGTGTTTTGGCCTACAACTCCCAGAAATCCCAGCCAGTTTACTAGCTGTTAGGATTTCTGGGAGTTGAATGCCAAAACATCTGGGGACCCACAGGTTTAGAACACTGCCATACAATATCATAAACTCTGTATTGACTTGATAATAATATTGAAATACAGTAATTAAAAGCAAATAAAGACAAACTTAATGCAATACAGTTTTACTGTATTATAAAAACAACTTTGTAAATTCTGCATACATTTTTTTTGGGTTTTTTGCCAGTTGCTTGAAAGTTCCAGTTAACTGAAAATCTACTGTATATATATTAGAGGGGAAACCGCACATAAGGAGTCACGTGTATTTGAGAAACAGGTATGGCAAATTTTGTAATGCATACAGAATGCTCACACTAAAGGAAATTGTGTATATAAACACTAGCTATGCACATTTGCATGAGTACATCTTTTATGATAGTACAAATTTATTGAAAATGAAACAGACATATTCCTAGTAGATCCACACTGAAAACTCAGGTTCATGTTGGCTCAAGTAAATGGCCAGCTCTGTTTATGCTCACCTGCATGGTTTTTAAAAGCTGCAGGATATATCATTCAATAAACATGGGTGAATGGGAGACAATTTGGAAGAAAAAATTAAAATACACTTCTGCTTGGGACTTAAAGGAAAATTGGATGAAGATGTTCCACAGGTGGTATATCACACCTAAAAAACTGGGGGAAACGTAAAAGGGAACCCAAAACACATGTTGGAAATGTAAAAATCATATTGGATCGTATTACCATGTATGGTGGACATGCCCCGAAACAAATAAATACTGGCAAATGATACATTTGGAATCCCAAAAAATATTACAAAAAAGATTTCCTATGAAACCAGAATATTATTTATTGGGACTGACAGATTTAGAAACAAATTTCAATCTAAATGAAGATAAACTATTTACTTATATTAATACAGCAGCAAGGACCATATTTGCGAAATATTGGAAGTCACAAATAATTCCTTTGAAAGAACAATGGCACGAAAAAATGGAAGAGATTCGAGACATGGATGAACTAACTTTTTTATTAAAAATACATAGAGGTCAACCAATAAAAAATACAGACTGGACTTTATTTAGAAACTATATGAACAGTTCGTAAGGAATATGCCTTGGAATTGAGGATTTAACAGGACAATATGAGCGCAACCAGATCGATAAAAATCAAAACAAATATACATCAAGGTCCCGCAGAGGAAGGATGGAAGAGCGAATAGTGTTTACCCCTACCTTTTGTTTCATTGTAAAAAAAATATTCTTTTTTCTTTTTGTTTATTTCTTGTACTATACCTACCTAAAACCTGAACACTTCTATTTTATGTAAATATGGTTTGTACAATGTTTTGTTTTGTGAAAATTTTAATAAAAATTATTGCAAAAAAAAAAGCTGCAGGATATATCAAGCTTAATGCAACACATGGAGGCTCATTGTCTAATAGGCAAGCAATAACAGAGGAGGCTGGCCAGTTGAAATTTCCCTTTGAAACACCTGCTGGTAGTTGCTTCTTCCTTTGCTGTTCAGGGACATGCTGATTCTCTTAAATACAGCACTTGCAGCTGCTGGAACTACACTTCAGTTCCAAGACAACCTAGATATCTTTTTTTTAAAATGGATTTCCGCAATAACTTATTTATTTTTCTTGGGTTTCTTACAAAAAACATAATTTGATTGAATATCTTTCTCCCCTTTTCCAGCAATATTAGTTCTGTTGTGCGACTACTGTTTGGATTTTTAAAAACAATATATTATAGAGCTACATTTGCTTCCAATTTATGACTTGGCCTAGGAAGAACGTCTCCCCTCAGATGGCTTTCTCTAACCTATTGTATTCCATCAAAAGCCTGCCCGACCCATGCAATCCACTTACATTGGTACAAAAGGGATGCTGCCTTGGTGCCCTTATGATTGCTGGGACTGATTAGGTTTCAGGATGGGAAGTTTTAGCAGATCCGTGGTGATATTAGCCGTAAGAAGAATCCAGGTTGGAATTGCTCTCGAGATAGTTTAAGGCTGCAATGATTAATCAAGCATCTGGGGAAGACAGCATTAATCATTTGTCTCAGCAAGCAGCTGGGATGTTCTGAAAATTTCTCTATTTGGCTTCTTTTCTTCTGTCAGTATAAAAAGAGGAATGTCAAAATAAAGTCTGTAATGACCTCATTATGCAAGGAAGCCTTGCAGTTAGGGGGTAGCTTTCCAATGGGTTCCCTGTAACAACAGAACAGGCATGGGCAAACTTCGACCCTTCAAATATTTTGGAATATTTATCCCTCAATACCGGCTGTTAGGAATTATAGGAGTTGAAGTCCAAAACACCTGGAGGAGCTGAAGTTTGCCCATGCCTGAAGGAAGGAAGTACTGATATAGGGAAGATTCAGAGCATTTGCCTATGGATAATCCGTTCCACAACTTGGACAACCTGTTTTGTCCCTAGGCGCCGCATGACCCTCATACCAGTGGGACCAGTATCTGTAATCTCCTCTATTTGCGTCACACAAAATATGACCTGTATGATTTTTCTAGCTCCTCCAGATAATTTAATTGTATCTTTTTTTGTCAGAACTTAACAAAAAATCTCACTGAAGGATCTAACAGATTTCTACAGAGGCTACCTCTCTAGGAAATTTCTAGGTCTTCCAGCAATTTATTTATTTATTTACATCATTTATATTTCGCCCTTCTCACCCCGAAGGGGACTCAGGGCGGATCACATTACACATATTAGGCAAACATTCAATGCCTTTTTAACACAGGACAAAGACGAACAACATAGCTCCGAGCGGGCCTCGAACTTATGACCTCCTGGTCAGTGACTCATTGCTCTCCCGTCTGCGCCACACCTTTTGGCAGGAGATGTTCATTTTGATAGCATTCACTATTATCCACAGTTTACTTTTTCATTGTAAGTTTAGGAATTTATCTCCCATGGATATGGGGATTGTATTGTACTTGAAAAACCACTCTTCCAGTTGACTTATCTCATATATACCAGATGTATGAGTTCAGCAGAGGGGATTTGGGGACTACAAAACTAGGGCTCAGGGACTACATGTGGTCCACAGGGTATAATTCCTCACCCTTTATGAATACAGTTAATGCCATTTTAGGGTGGCAGGTTTCACAAGGTCCCATCCTGTTTCCTTCATGAAGACAGGATTCAAGAAACATTTCCTTCCTCAAATCTCTCTGTATCTGGAAACATGCAGAGAAAGAATAAGGGCAACTTGTTGGGTCTTGTTTCACCTCCTGTGTCTAGGAAAGTTATAATTCTTGGTTTGTTAGCAGCAGCCAGATGCTAGCAATTTATCAAAGACTTCTGTCTCTCTTACTCTTACCTCATCCTAGGACTGCCAGTGCAGGATCCTCCCTGGCTCTGATATTTATGGGCCAAAACCTAGAAATGACCCCCTGTCTTCTGGTAACTCAAGGTCAGGCCCTGAGGTCTGACAATCCTTTAGATGTGTCCTCTTGTCAGAAATTAGACAACCTCATTTTACACAAAAGGGGAGGCTGCATTGCCAATTTTCTTTGTATTATTTAAAAATTATGGGATTCTATTCTATTTTCACATGAAACTAGTGTATGTCAGAGATAGAATTATATTTCTGCAATTTTATTTGCAACAGCTAGCCAGATTTGTGGACCATATTATTGCATCAGATTAATTTATCGTAGTATGATGAACTTATAGATAATGATTTGTTTTGTTCGCTCTCCAGACAGATTTCCAGTTGCTGGGGGAGTGAATCTCTTTGGAAGTGAATCTGTTAGACTTGGAAGATATTGTTTTCCTCTTCTTGTTTCACAGAGTTCCCTTTCTCTGGCAGGAATGAAACTGTCAATTCCCAGTGACGAGAATCAGCCAGACAATGGGTTTCCTTGAACAGCAAAAACATCTGGTTACATTAATTAGCCAACAATATGTTTACACTTAGCCAAAAGGCCTAAGCAAAATGTTTCCCAGGAATAAGCTGATGTCGCTAATCCAGCCCTTAAATGCTCTTTCAGGAGCATTGGCCAAATTCATTTTATTCCTATAAACTTTCATATTAATTGGGTGGGACCCAGTGGATTATACAGACTGCCCTCTCAGGAGACCGTTGGATCTCATTTGTTGCAGTAACCACCCTTTTCTCAATGTTGGGTGGGCTGAGTATTGGAGATCACAAATCCATAACCAAAGGTTAGCCAAACAATGAAGTCAGCTAATCTACTGGGTCAGTGAAATCTCCATCACCTGACATTCATAAAGCAGAAGCTCCCATAAAACAATATTCTGTTTCTAGGCAAAATTTAAAGTATGAGCCTTGACCTTTCAAAGTAGGAATTGAGAAATTGACTGTAGCTCCTGGACTTCATGTGGGCTTAAACACTTTTTTTGCAGACTTACTTATCAACCTGCAAGATTTCAGGAAAGTTAATGGTGTTTCTGGAGTTCTCCTTGAAACCTGTACCAGATATGTGCTGAAATTAACACAGCAACAAAATCTTCCTCTACTGCAGATGTTTGCATCCTTTTTTTAAAAAAATGTTTTGTAACAACTGAGGATCTGAAGAGCACTCATATGAACCTGTCCAGATTTTTAACATTTTTTTTACAGCTGAAGGGTGTATTCAGAAGGGTGGATTCAGAAGCTGGTTGAGAGATGCCTGTCCAACTCCCTGGCCACTATTCCATGATGTTCTTCAGGGTTCAGTTCTGTTCCCCATATTGTCCAATATTTACTAGAAACTGCTGGGGGAGCTCCAGAGTTTTGGGGTTCCATGTCACACAACTCCCTCTCTCCCTTCCATCTGATCCAAAGAAAGTTGTGAACTAAACTAATATATGCCATTAGTAATGGACTGGATAAGGGTGAACAAGTTGAAACTTAATCCGGATGAGACTGAGGGTGTATCTTTCATTGTACTAGAGGCAGTGATGGATTTAGGACAAATGATGCCCTCTGATAGTTGAGTTATGAGATCCCTTATGTGTGCCCTGTAGGAGGCCCTGCCTGCTCTAAGTCACACTCCCAACAGATCATTGATAAATCAATGATATCAATGATTTATCAATGATAAATCTGGCATTGACTGAAGGACCTGCACATGCAAGGAGAAGAGTTCTCTGGGATAAAAAAAAATTAAATCAGCATTCATGATTTTAATTTATATTTGTGATTTTCCTACTTTAACAGGGACACTAAGCCCCAAGCCTTCTAAATATGGAAAGACCACTGTATGATTAAGTTCCTTCCTTCTTTTGTTTTTAGGTGTATTGCAATGTATGTTTTAAATAGCCATCTTCTTAAGAAACCTGTAAATGGGTGTATATATGACGTTAAAAAGTTATTGCTGCACACTCACATATATACCAGTATATGGACTGGAAAGAGATGGTTGTGTTTGCATTTCCTGCTGGAAGCTTTGTTTGTTTGTTTGAGTTCCAAACTTGATCAAAAAAAGGAAAGCAAGCCAAAGACATAAAGAAGGTTTATTTATTTGTTTATTTCCCATTTTCATTTATATGCTCCCTTTCAAGAAGACCACCAAAGTGGCATGCAGCAGGCAGTGAACAAAGTTTAAACATATTAAAATCAACAAAATCATAAAAAACATTTTCCAATAAAGAAACCACAGTAAAAACAATTTAGAAACAATTTAGAAGACCATATTTAAAAGATGTGCCTTCTTATTTTCCAGAAACAGTGAAAGTAGGGGAGTGGTGATAATCATAATTTGCAAAGGAGATCATTCCACGATCTCATAATGATATAGGATGAATTCTTCTCCCAAACATTCACCACTAGTCTGCAGGTCATGTTATCCTCAGGAGAGATTGTCTTATAGATTTTAATGACCCACGCAGTCATAATCATTAAAAAAAATGGTCTGGGCCCCTCAAAAGCCTACGCTGAAATAAAGTAGTTCATCTCAAAATGGTTCACAAAGTTCCTTTCCTTCTTTTCTTTAAATAATGATATAGACAGAACCTTAGCTCAGACACTTTATAGGCTAGACATTATAGCCACAAAGTCTGAATTTCCTAAGCATGTTATTAAGAAGAGTTTGCATGGATATTGCCTTCCACTTTTCTCTTAAAAGCTGAAATTTCCACATCAGCTGGAGAAGCATAAAGGCAAAAGATAATCATAACTGATTGGTTGAAATTGTGAAAGTTGACAGTCCTGGCCACGGCTCCTCTGGATCTTGCCAAATACTGATGATGGCCATTGCAAAGAAATTGTGATGTTCTTTTTCAGATGAAATGTACATTGACAATTAAGGTTGTCTGAGCCAATACGGAAAATGATACTTATGGTACCTTTTTTTTTCTTTTTAGCTACAAATGATGGAATAGTTTTCTAAAATTTTCTTCTAGATGAGATGAGCTTATATCCTTCAGGAAAACATGATGTTCCCTTTCAAATCATTTGTAGGGCTTGATGACTAATATTTCTTGTTGTTTGGCGATGAATACCTAGTGTTATTTTGTTTCTGTTGTGGTGTGGTTCAAAACAGTGTGTCTGTGTGCCATGCTCACATATAGACCTGCCAGTGGAAAAAATTATGTATTTATTTTACAGTATTTATATGCCACCCTTCTCACCTGAAAGAGGACTCAGGGCAGATCACAATGTACATATACATGGCAAACGTTCAATGCCATTAGACATACGACATACAGACAGAGACAGAGACACAGAGGCAATTTAACATTTTCCAGCTTCCGGCTTCATGAGCATATGTTCAATTCCAGCCACAGCGGGAGCTGCTGCTTCATCATCCACTGTGACACTGAGTCCTTGATGGAGTACTTCCTCATTCTTCCCCACTCTGCTGGAAATTTTTGTGGTGTCGTAACTTAGGCTTAGCAAAAGGTCCTTTTTTAAAGAGGTTTTGTAACTGAGTATGGACCATTCAGTGTAGCGAATGGACTCTGTAAATTCCCTATAAAGTCAATCCACTAGTCCTCCCTTTTAGATTAAGGAACAATTTGCTGCAGGTTTTGATTAGAAGGGATTAAAATAAACCCTAAAAATAAACAAATTAGCTCATCAGCTCCTATATGGAGGGTGATTCAAAAGTCAAAATTCAGCAGCTACAAACCAAGCATGAGAGGCATGAATGAAGTTAATAATTTTATTTTCATCTCTTTCTTAGTAGGAACAACATGAGACGTTTTTCCAAACTGTCTCAGTTTGAGTAATTGATATCTCATTTATATGGAAAGACTCCTCCTTTTGCTGCTACTAAGGATATTTGGACCATGCAATGCAAGTTTGGAAGATAATGATAAGTGATGACACAGTATTCTATCAAGTGATCCATGCATGGTGGGCCCTGTCCACTTGGCAAAGTCAAAAGTGTAGATGGACATCCCTGTTTGTAGTATTTATGGGGAAAGGAAACATTGCCTTATTTGTCTAGTTGAGCAAGACTATATAGAGTAGTTCTCAGCAGGACACCAAAGAAGATAAATCAGTCACAATATTTGGAAATAACAAGAAAGGACCTTTATAACATTGTGCACAATGGACATTTTCCAACCCAAGGATGCACAATGGACTATTTGTTACTTTTCTAAAATATGATTTGGAATCCCTGAATAAATTTCTTTCTCCTAGGCAATAAACAAAAAGAAAGAAGCACATGGAATTGATTAGATCTCTCTCCCATCCCAAGCTTGTGGATTCTTGACTTGGCCGCTGCCTGGCAACATTCGTTGCAACTGTGCCAGCGAGGGCCCAGCTGGGCTGGCAATAGCCACCATGTTGGGCCTGGGTTGGCATATGAACAACGGGCTCCCTTGCAGAGTTTGGACTTGTGCTTTTTGCTGCTGTCATCACCAGTTTTTGAGGAGGCAGAAATGGGGAGCAATGGCCAGTTTTCCTATATTTGCAGCAGAGGAGAGAAACGTCTGTGAGAGACCCCTCCCCAAAAAGTCAAAAGGGGTAAGATAAATGTAGGAAGATTAAGACATGGTTCATAAAAAGAAATATCACTAAAAGCAGAGACTCAGGAGATGGTGATAAATGTTCAGCATATTATTATACCCATCAAGATATTTTGCTGTTTGAGATGAGAAAGATGATGATGAGGGATATAAATGCACATTTTTTTCATCCATGCATATAGCTGCTAATAATTAAAGTACTTTTCTCCCAACTATGAGAGAAAGCATAGACCCCCAGGTATGCCTTCTCAGTATTATACTTAGCACTTTAACGACTATGTCAGCTTGGTAACTACCCCTCCCTGATGACTTCGACATATTTTGCACCTTGGCCCAGATCCATGAATTCAACCCATGATTTTAACATTTTATTTTGTATGTTGATCTTTTATGACTGTTTTTATCGATGTTGATGCTTTATTGTTGATTGATTTGCTTATTGTTTTGCATTTGCTTTTATACTGTTGTGTCTGGGCATGGCCCCATGTAAGCTGTCCCGAGTCCCTTCGGGGAGATGGGGCGGGGTATAAGAATAAAGTTATTATTATTATTATTATTATTATTATTATTATTATTATTATTATTATTAAGCATCCCTTTACAGTATTCTCCTCTTATTAGAATTGATGAGTGATTTTAGTTAACTGTGAAATGCGGGTCCAGAGTCCAGCACGCTTCAGTACTTCCAATAGGCCAGTTTCAAGACACAAACCGGGTCAACAAACATAGGCTTATTCAATTTGGCCAGATGGGGCAGGCAGTACATTCGGCACTAAAAAAGAGCCAACATAAAACTTACAGATAAGTACAGAGCATTTTATCCACTTTGACAGCAATTTGAAATACCTCCCCTGATTGGTGGAAAATCCAGCCCATGGGGGGTGTGAGCTCAAGAATATGTTGATGTCAAGTGGAAGTAATCCCATGATTGACTTAATGTCCAGTTCAGGTAAACACAAAAAGATAGTACAGAAAACACAAAAAGGGTAAATGAGATTTCTTGATGAAACAAAGGCTGGTCTCGCCTGCAGCGGGTATACTCCGATCTCATCAATGGAAATTAGGAAGTTTCTTAGCACATGTAAGTGGATTTATGAATGAAGAAGTTTTTCAATGGGGGGGGGGGAGCTGTGGTTTACATACACAAAATAATTATCCCATCAATGAGACTCAGGGTCCAGATTTGCATACATAAGCCATCTTAACCCATTTTCTGTTTCAAGGCATGAGATTAAACGAAACAATGTTATTCATTTGAGTTCCAATCACAATTTAGGGATTTGATTTCATTAGATATAAGTTATACAATTTCATAAAAATGTATTTCATACCCAAAAGGAGATATAGGTGGCCGGATCTTTCCACACTTGAGGTGGAGCGGCATTTTGAAATTGCAAAATTGAAGAAAAGGAAAAAAAAATAAAATCTTATTTAACTCACCTCTGTTCACTTGTGTTTAATCAATGCACAGGACCATTTTTGGTAACAGAATCATAGAATTGATAGAGATCACAGGTGCCATCCAATCCAACACCATTCTGCCATGCAGGAATGCACAATAAAAGTACTTCTGACAGATGGTGAGAAAAGCTCTGTTTAAAAGCCTGGGTTTAATTATATTTACTATTTGATAAGTTTGCCTTGGTTGCTGTTGTATGCCTTCAAGTTATTTCTGATTTAGGCAGATCCTAAGGCAAATCTGTTATGGAGTTTTCTGAGGCTGAGAGAGAGTGGCTTGACCAAGGCCACCCAATGCTTCATGGCCTGAGGATTCAAACTCTGTTCTTCAGAGTCATATTCCAATGCTCAAAACACTATGCTGTCTCTGAGATTTGACTTAGAGTCAATATAACTTGGAAAGTGACTTGAAGGCACCCAACAACAACAAAATTTGTTCACATGCTAATTTAGCTTGCCTGCTTTGTTATTGGACTCTTGAGCATTATCAGAAGTATTTGAGAGAATGTATGTACTCTCTGGATTACTCAAACCAAGTATCAACACCAGGGAGCTGGCCTTCTTCCCTTGCCTGACCAAAAATGTTGTATCTTCTTTCTCCTGCTGCTCTTCAACTCACAGCTCCAGCAGCTGATTTCAGGGGCTTTCAGTTGGAGAAGGAACTCTTCGTCTGTAGCCGAATACTGGCGCCAACACTCCAGTTTGGCCCTGTTGCTGCCTTCCCTTGAGTAACTCTATCCTACTGGCACATTTTCTTCCATAGCAATTGAAAATGAAAACAAAACCCATCCATGATGATGATTCTGGCCAGTTTCTCCAGTAATGTACCATGTTATGTCAAAGTTCACAATTCCTCAACTCTCCGACTTCTCATTAGCACCTATAATTAAACACACGAGCAATTACAGTAAACCAATTTCTATGTAAAAAAGATATTGACTTTTTTCCAACCCTGTACCCAAACATAATAGCAGACACACACTCAATTGTTTTTGCCAAAGTATACTCCATATCTTCCAATTTTTTTAAATTTTAACTGGAGGTTTTCACAGTGTTCATGCTAATATGCAAAGGCTTCTGCCCAGTGATATTCCTGACTGCCAGAAAACAAGAACTATGCAAAAAGACCCAATTACAGTGCAAAAAATCCTTGGGATGAAAATCAACATATGAGCTCACCCTCCATTTGCAAAACAGCAGGGCTGCTCTCCTCATTACCCCCACGTCCTTCTCTAAACTGTTCTGCTCTAATTTATGTCTTTCACATTCAAACCCTATTTTCAGCAGGAGAGGGCATGTCATATTGGGTATTTAGGATTTCAACCATCCCTCAATGAAGGGGTTTTTGCACCACTGAGATTTACAGGTTGTTATCTCAATGTTTGTGACACAAGAGCCAATTCTACCACAGACAAACAATAAAGAACAAAATCACATCCAACTGCAGGTATTTACAGCCATCAGCTGCTCAGCCACATCTCCCTGAATGTCTTGCTTATTCAGGTAAAGGACCTGATGGCAGTGATGATACTGGGATGGTTAATTGGTTTTAGTTTGGACTTCAAAGAAGCTATCCAAGATGCTGAACTTATTTTGAGGGTAGGATGTGGCTCTATATGTTGGAACTCAAGCACATCCTGCACAGGTTTATAGTTCTCAACAAGGAGATAGGCAGATTAGTTAGCTGATAAGAAAAGCCCTTCTTCATCTCTCTCCTTCTTCCTCTGCTGCTGTCTTCTGTTTGTAAGACTGACACTTCTCAGGGATATGCCTCTTTTTGTTCAAAGTATCTCCATTTTATTCTTCTCCTGTGAGCATGGAGAGAGATAAGATATCTTAAGAGCAGGCATCGGCAAATTTCAGCCCTCCATGTGTTTCGAACTTCAATTCCCAGAAATCCCAAACAGCTTACTGGTTATTAGGAATTGTGGGAGTTGAAGTCCAAATCACATGGAGGGGCAAACTTTGCCCATGCCTGCTCTAAAGAGAAAGAGAGAAATCTAGGTCCTTACTTTCCTATATATACAGTAAATGTAGTTCCTTGAATAAAGTCTTCTGTAACTTTTAAAGCTTGACTCTGCTTCTGCAATTGCTGAAGCTATGCTCAATAGGCTTGTGCAATTCGGCTGGAGGGTGATCTGTTTTTGGTATCCAAATTTCGTTAGGTATCCAGATCTGTTTTTGGCTAGATAGACCAATTGGTGGCAATGGGGAACTTAGAAAGCTCCCCTTTCTGTTCTTGGGATCCCTTCCTTTCTTCCTTTCAAGGGGGCCTGGGTTTGAGCGAGAGGGTTAAGGAAGCATGAGCCACGTACTCCTGTATAGAAGAGAAGAAGCCACACCTGGCAGTCACATGGGGCGTTTCGGGCGAAAAAGCATGGCAGCTGCGTCCTTGCCATTATGGCCATCTAATCTTTGGAGAAGCCAAAGAAGCTGAAGAAGCCAAAGAGAAATGGCTAAAACAGATCTATGCACAAGTCTCATGCTCAGTAAGCTTCTGATCTGCTAAAACTGCTGTTATAGCTGCTTTACTTCCTAAAGGCTTTTTCCTTTTTGAAATTACCCAGCACTATAGCCCAATAAAATCCCCTCTATTGTTCTGCTCAGAAATCTTCAGTTTAATAGCAAGTCAAATATACAGAAATAACTGACTCAACAAAATATGTAGATCAGATCTTTTTGCAAAGCTCTCAAATCTAGCTGCCAGGCAACACAGATGGAAAGGGGAGTGGTATTCATTGCTCCATTCCGCCTGGATTTTCTTTCTTTTTTAAAATAAAAAAATCCCTCTTCCATTCAAGAAAGAAATAGGTTTCAAATCTGTTTTTGTACTAAAAACAGGCACCAAAAATGAAAAAAATAACAATGAGAATATAATGCAATGGGGGTCTTCTTTCATTACTTGTTTCCTCTTCTGTTTGTAGACAAGTTTGTACAATCGTATTGGTTGCATTCTGAATCTCTGCCAGGAAAGAGAGAGATTTCATTTTGCTTGAAGTATCATCATTGTCCATTTTATAACTGAGAAACCAAACCAACAAGGAAGCAATTTGTAAATGCAGTTGGCAATGTGGGACTTTCTCTGATTGTATTGTGTTTGTGTTATTGAATGCTTTTATTGGACCTTTCAATTTTTAGACTTGGGACTGGGAGAAAGTCTTATTCTTGAGTTTATTGCATTTTCTCAAACTTCATTTCTTTTCTTTCCCTACCCTTTGTTCATGGTAGGTTCTGGGGCTTTCCTCTAGTCTGCCCTCATTGAAATGTGTATGCATAATTTATGCATTTTTCTTATTTTCCCCGTCACTGGCTAAAGGGTATTCGTGCATATTTTTCAATTGTATGCATTTGCATGCATCCAACAATGTGCATTTTTTTAGCCATTCACAATTGTTAATGCACAGTAGGCAGTCTAATTCTCCCAAAACAATTTGCAAATCTTTTCATGGTGAGTTGTGTTTTGGATGGTGGCTCCTTTCAGATTGGACACACATTTTGGAGATTGGCAGAGATGGAAAACCACAGAGAGAAACATAGGAAGGCACAGATGGAGAAAACTGTGAAATGAGTGGATTAGAAAAGAAGAACATATATGACAGAGAAAGAAACAAGAAAGCAAAGAAGAACACAAAGTTATTTATTATAGAATAAGCTTTGTGGCTTAAATCCACTAAGAATTAAAGGCAGAAGTGTGCAAAGTCCAGCTTGCAAGCTTGTCCTTTAGTGGGCTTGTGAAGCATTTTGCCATGATTTTAGCCCCCAGGACAGTTTAGGCTGAGAAAAAGGCTTTGTTTAAAATAAGTAATCAATCTGAAGTCACTAAAGTCACCTTTTCTTCAAAAAAAGTAGTCTCTCTCAGGGCTTAATGGCTGTGTGATGAAGGTGTGGATGCAGCCATCCAACATGTCCAATATATCTATTCTTAATGTAAGGAAATTGGGGCTATTGTTTAGAATCATAGATAGCTCCTTCAAAGTCTATAATAAAATTCCTAGATTCCTAGATTCCTCACACTCCTGATATGGAAACTATGGATTACTCTCATGTAGATGCTGGTTTGGATCTTAGGACTTTCTTTGTTTCTCTAATGAGCTCAAGACACCACAACACAGGTTTGTTCTCCTCACAACAAACCTATGAGATGGATCAGAGTGAGTCAATTGAGCTGAACCCAGGTTCATCATACAATGATTTTAGTGCAAATGGGGACTGGAACCTTATTAATATCTTCACGCCAGCATTTTAAACACACATCAACCCTCAAAATAATAATACCTGCTTGTATGCCCATAATAACTGGAATCCATCCAAACTAAGCCCTGGAGGTAGGTTGTCCTTTGGGACTCTTCATGTTGACCCAGACTGTGTGGGTTCTACTGGAATCCTTTGTCCTTTGTTTGAACATCTTGTGTTTGCAAAATTGCTGAAAGAACTGCTGAAAGGTTTCATGCTTGGCAAGCAGGCTGGCTTGGCTGCTCTAGGCAATGGCCCAACTGATGGGAATTGAGGCTGAGATCGTGTCCAGAATGAGGTAAGATGACTGTCCAGCTATTCTGGTTGTTGTTTTGTATCATGGATGGGAAGAGGGGAGTATGCCTGGGCATTAGTCAGCATTTAAGTCATCTTCTTGCCCTATATAACTGCTTGCATAAGAAGACAGTGGATACCTCCTTAACCAGGCATGTTAAATTGTACAGCCAGATATGAAACTTGGGGGCACCTCACAATACACAATAATATCATGATAATTCTACTGGGGCTGCATCCTATGGAAATCCTGGGATATGTAATTAGGTAAATCACGGAGTTCTCTGACTGAGAATTCTAATTATTCCTCCCTAAATAATAAATCTTAGGATTTCAGAGAATAGAATCATGACATTTACAGTGGAATCAAAGTGCTGCAATTGTGTAGGTTGCAAAGGGCTACAAAGCTGAAATACTTTAATAACTGAAACATCACTATATGTATGTGTCTATGTGCCTTTATATCGTCTGTTGACCTATGGCAATCCCATGAATTTCACAGTGTTTTCTTAGGCAAGAAATCCTGAGAGGTAGTTTTGCTGATTTCTTTCTCTGAAATATAGCCTGTAGACTTACTTTACTTACTTACTTAGGTGATCCCTCGTAGTTCGAGGATGATGGTCCTCCGTCTTCGCCATCTTGGGGATGGGCCCGTAGATGGCTGAAGAGACCTATTCTTGATCTGCATGATCTCCCACAGTGAGGACATTGGTTTCCAGGTGGAAGGCGGTCCCGGTCAGGGTTGGCTTGACAGGCCTTCCTCTTGGCAAGTTTCTCCCTTAAGCCCTCCATTTGTGCCTCTTCGAACTCCACAGCACTGCTGGTCACAGCTGACCTCCAATTAGAGCGCTCAAGGGCCAGGGTTTCCCAGTTCTCAGTGTCTATGCCACAGTTTTTAAGGTTGGCTTTAATCCCATCTTTAAATCTCTTTTAAAACTCGGTATTTGTTTGTACTTTCCACCCACATACTTATCAGGACTGCTCCTGCTTAGCTTCCAAGATCATTTAGGAGCTGGTTTTTATGCTTTTCTGCTATGCTTTTACCCCACTTTTTACTTTAAAGAAAGAGAGAAGACCCAATATTGGGATTTGGGAATGATAATAAGCAGGGACAAGGGCTTTAAAGTGATCCAAACACTGCCAAAAACTGTTTCATCAAAACAAATGGCTCCTTGACAATATAAAATGCAGATTGCTTGGGGGATGAGACCACAGTGGGTGGCAAAGGATTAAAGGAGAACTGTAGCAGCTGGCCAGCCCTTTCTGATCCAACACCCTTCACTTGGGTGTGGTGGACAATGCTGTCTTATCAGCAGCAACATCAAACGAAGATGAAAGTCCCATTTGGACTTTTGCCTCTGGCAGGAAAGTGTCATGGGCCAGCTCTGATCCACTCGATTAGAACAGAGCCATGCTGGAAAGGAGAGGCTTTCAACCCACTCCTGCAAAATTGGGGCCTCAGAGAGAGAGAGAACTGAGGGATGAGAAACTGCTTGTCTCTTACTCCAGTAAAGGGATTAATTCCAAGGTCTCAGGATTTGCAACCCTTTCTGTGGGAATGCCATATTGTCCTTCCTGTTATCTTGAAAATCAAGAATTGTGTGTCTGAAAAATAATATATTTTTTCTATTTAATATACAATTCATTAACTTTGTATAGCTTTACTTGTATTTCTTTAACTCACGCTGACACAAAGATACCATCATTGTATTGCTCATAAATGAAAGCTGGGACAAGTGTGCCTAAGCAACAAGATGGCAAAAGGTATTACTGAGCAATTTGATCCTTCTTTCATATTCCCTTTGAGCGCTTTACTGAAATGGCCTTTGTGGTGTCTTTCAGCTCTACGCTTCTATGACTATATTATTTGAACAAGATGGGAATACATTCCCATCCTGTATTCAACCTGGTGATCCTAATGCTCTTTGATTCTACCTGGGGTTCCTTTTTTAAAAAAAAGATTTTTTAGATTTAGCTTTTCTTGAAGTCCAGAAGGTTACAAGGGCAGAAAATGAGCTTTCAGACTTGTTAGGGTTGCCTCCATTAAATAATATACTTTTTGAGTCTTGTTATACCTCTTCGTTTTCATGACTTTTCAGTTCAATACTTCTGGATTCCTTCTCTATTCATGCATCTGAAAGTTGGCCTTAACCTAAGTCCTGAAAATATCAAACCACTTAAAGAAAAAACATTGCTCATTTTAGCCTTGATCAGACAGGCCTGCATTTTTAAATTTTTACTTTTTTTGTAATACAGGAGCCCTCATATTAAAACCACCATGCTGTGATTTTTATTAAATGCAGTTATGTGACATTTTCATTTCTGTACAGAGACCCAGAAAAAAACTATGAAAGTATCATGTAACTTAATCAATTTGTATAATACAGGAGCGTAAAGAATAGTAATTCTGTTTATGTGCCACAGCCTTCTGGAATTGGTCTCAACATTTCTTCATGCATTTGAAATATTTAGGAAGACATTTGACTTGTATTTTAACATTTATCTGTGAATAAACCTGCAGTATCTAGAGGCTTGTAAAAAAAATTAAAGTCACAGGAAGAAGTCATCAGAATGAAAATATCAAATCACTCCAACTAGGTTGTGGGGCTTTGGGGCTACAAAAGTAGGATTTAGATGTTGTCTGTGGATTCTGGGCCTCATTGTCCATACCTGGCCTATTCCTGTCATGCACAGACGACCATAATTGGCTGCAATACTATCTATACTTACTTGGGATCGAATCTAGTTTAAATCCACAGACAAATTTAGGAATATATCTGTTTAGGAATGAACTAAGTTTAGGATTATTAGATTTCAGGGTCTGGTCATTTCCAGGCAGAAGATAAGTGTGAAAACTCTCCAGTTTAGAGTGTCTGAGATCCAGGCAAGAAGAAAGAGCTGTGCTCAAATCTTCAGCTCAGATAGCAGAGAAACCTTTTTTCAGTGGCGGCGGTGACAACAGGCTTTTTTTGTTCAGCCTAGGCGTCCAATGGCCCCCATCACTTCAGAGAACTACCTCTGGGGCAGCTCCATGGCTAAACTGGAGCAAACCCCTTGCCACCACCAAAAAAATGCCGCTGTCGTGTGGAATCCTGTCTTCCCATAAGGAAAGATGGGTGAGCTGCCATAAAAAGGATTCCCCACCTGTGATGAGGCAGGGGAGAAGCCGTGATGGAGTGGGGCATGGAATGACATGTCCCCACATCCCCTGTGAGAGCAGGATGCATGTAACAAGGTGGTCAACCATTCCACCTTTCTGGGGCACTGTGACAAAGTGGTTAATAGTCCACTGCCGTCCTTTCCAGTTTTGAAGTAAAAGTCAGTAGTATTCAAAACTTCTAATTTTTTAACAATAATATTGAGGAAATTAAATTTTTAATCAAGAACAAATGAAAATCATTGGTATGCTTGCTTTCCCTCCTGAAATCTACATGTATGTATATGTATAAAACATATACTTCAGAACAGTGCCTTCAATAACTGTTCCCATTACACTATTTCCCTCCCATTGCAGTGACCTCCTTTCCTTTCGGTTGAAGACATTCATATGCAGCCTTACACTTCCTTCCCAGTAAAACATAATTATTGCAAAAAGTTTGTTTTTAAAAATAAAAAGTTTTGGAATAATGAAGGAAGAGTCAGTGGCTAGATCCTCTAGCATATAACAAGGTGAACACCATCTTGCTTTTTGTCTCAAATAGCACAATATCTTGGGCTGGGCCTAAGGAGACATTTTAGGATCTTAGTGTTCAAAGGGAGCCAAGGACCATCTAGTCCCACTCCCAACTATGCAAAAAGACACAACAAAAGCCCCCTTGAAAGAGGTCCATTCAGCCTCTGTTTAAAGACTTCCAAAGGAGAATCCATCACTCTCTGAGACAATCTATTCCTCTGTTGAACACGTCGTACAGCATCATCATCATCATCATCATCTATATCTCACCTTTCTCCTCAAGGGAACTCAAGGCATCTAACAGCCACACATTTTGATCAATTTACAACAAAGCAAAACCAAAATTTTTTTAAAAATGAAATAGTGCTGTGTATGTTAAGTTAAAATACAATTAAAATACAATAAATATAATTAAAATTCAATTTGAAACACACAATCCCCCACTCCAAACCCCACCCACAACATCCCCAGCAGTGTGCCTCTTCAAAAGGCCCTGTCTCCCATGTTCCTACCAAAGACACTTAAACGGGTGATGGGACAGAGAGAAGGCCCTCCCCAATCAAATGTAAATGTCTACCAGGTTCATAGAAAGAGATACAGTCCTTCAGATAACCGGGATCATTGCTTTGTAGGTCAAAACCAGCATTTTGAATTGTTCCTGGAAATGTCATGGCAGCCAGTGGAGCTGTTGCACCAGACAGTTGTCCACTCCCTGTAGCCAGCCCCAGTTAGCAGTCAGGCTGCTGCCTTTTGGACCAACTAAAGTTTCTAACCACTTTTCAAAGGCAGTAACTGGTTTCTTCCCAGTGTTTAGAAATACCACTTAAACATTATGATTTTTTTTACTGTAAAAGTTGTAGAATCTCTTTTATTGTAGTTTGAGATCTTTGGTTTATGTTCTATTGTCTGGAGCAGTGGAAACAAGCTTGCTACTTCTTGTACATGATACCCTTCAGACATTGAAATATGATTTTCTTCTCCAAACTCATTGGGATAAAAGACATGATGAAAATAAATATGGCTGTGCATCCTGTAAAACATAAGTACCAAAGAATAAAGGAGATGTTTCCATTTTTGGAGAGCTAGACAGGGAATGATGATGTGTAGTGTATTTTGGGCCAGTTTCAAGACTACCTTCTAGAGCTAACAGCCTGTCTGAATACTGTCTCCAGTCTAATTTTCACTTTAAATTCACAGCAACGTCAGTGGCTCATTCTAATTAGGTTGTTGGGTTTAGTCTGCTCAAAAATGGGCTGTACTGAAATGAGCAGCATCATATATCTTCTTACATAGCAGCTATGATTTTGAACTGGAGACATTCTCTTGTCTGTGTTAGTAATTATTGCTATTCATTAAGGCTGTTGGTAGTACACATATTGGTATAACTGGGGATTACATATAAGTACTTCTGGGGGCATTGCATAGGGATGCCAACAGCCTGGGCCAAAATTTGCAAACACAGGGACCATGCCTTATTTGATTTAGTACAGTTTTCTCTGTAATCCATCTTAATATGACTACAGAAACTGATGTGGCATCATCTCCAATTATCATTTTGAGAGGGATGGCAGAGAAAAATGGAAATATGGCTTGCTATGTAGGAAGAATTGGCTTCTGCTTCCCAAGCAGAAGCCAATGCAAGTTTAGCCTGCAGAAGAGAAGGCTGAGGGGAGACATGATAGCCACACATAAATATGTGAGGGGAAGTCATAGGGAGGAGGGAACAAGCTTGTTTTCTGCTGCCCTGGAGACTAGGACATGGAACAATGGCTTTAAGCTACACAAAAGGAGATTCCACCTGAACATTAGAAGAACCTCCCAACTGTGAGAGCTGTTCAGCAGTGGAACTCTCTGCTGCGGAGTGTGGTGGAGGATACTTCTTTGGAGGCTTTTAAACAGAGGCTGGATGGCCATCTGTTGGGGGTGCTTTGAATGCGATTTTCCTGCTTCTCAGGAGGGGGTTGGACTGAATGACCCACAGAGTCTCTTCCAACTCTATGATTCTATGCCCATCCATAATGTTTCATTATTTATTCAGATATAGAGTCTTTTGTTTCTCAAGTGGGTCTAAGCTTAAATGCATTTGATATAAGAAATGTGATCCCCACAGTTATCTTAATTGCTATTGGGAATGAACATCTTGATAAGAAAATGCCGTGTTCTGAAAAATCGCCCTTATCCAGAACAAAGCAGAAACAAAAGAATGCCCAAAGCACAAAAAACTGGCTTGCAATAATATGGAAAATTTTAGCAATGGGAAAATGAAAAGATCCCAGAATGATGAGCTGAGAAGTATCCATGTGATGTGATTATCTTTCCTCACTCTTGTGAAAAGGAGGTGCCAAGCCTCAATCAGCGTAGTTTCAATTGTGTGTGTGTGTTTTGAAAAAGAGAATGAAGGAATGCTTCACAAGCAGGACACTGATGCAACTTTTATTATTTATACTGATTGTTTTGTTTTGGGAACTCTGACCATAATTATGATAGCACAATCCTCCTGGAACACAAACATGTGAAATAGACCATGACTGTGGAATAAAATAATGTGCGAGGTCTCCCCAAAATGACCTTTCTGTGGGAAGTGGAAACCCGTTCTGCACTTTCCTCTGGAGAGCTTCTGTTTCCTTCCTTCCTCATTAAGGCATATGATTTAATTTCTCTTACTAGCTGCATCTTTCAAACACAGGTGTCTATACTGGAATATTTTAGAATGTTTTTATGAGTGTTGATGTAAGTTAATAATTTTTAATCTGATTTATAGTGTATTGTATAATTTCTTTATGTGTGTTTATTGTAAGGTGCCCTGAGTCCCCTCTCGGGTGAGAAGGGCGGGATATAAATGTTGTAATAAATAAATAAATAAATACAGGGCTCATCTGCAACAAAGGCCATGCAATATTTCTGTACTTCAACTATGTGTTAGTGTTGCGCATTTGTATGGAATTGGTGTTCGTTTTGTGTAGTTTCATTTGTGTCATCTCATTTTCTTATTTATGTCCCACTAACGAAAATTGGCTGCCTATACAACACGAATTTTCATCCCGCTAACGAAAAACACAAAAATTTCCGTGCCAAGGAGAGGGAAGAAGGACTAAGGCAGAGTAAAAGAGGCGGATAGAAGGAAAGTTAACCCAAGCAGAAGTTATTTATTTCCTTTTGAATTTTTTATTTTTAAACAAATAAAAATAAATAACCAATTGGGGGGGAGGAAGAAGGGGGTTTTGAACTACACACACAAGTTCCCCAGTCAAAACAAACTTGATATTGTTATTAAAGTATTTTTAAAACAAGCTCGCTCTGCAGTCAGCCACTGCCAGGCAGGCAGAACTGTTTGTTCCCCAATCCCCAGCAAGGAAAAGCAGAGAGCAGTGCTTTTTGGGGTGGGGGGATTACAATGAAACCCTAAAAAAGTATTTGCTTAAAAATGTTAAATAAAAATAAAACACCCAAGGGAATGGAAGGAGGACCGAGGCAGCCAGGCAGGCAGACAAATGGAGAAAGGAAAGGATGGAAAGAAAGAACTCAATGAAAAATAATTTTTTTAAAAATGAGGTGAGCAGCAGCCACCCACCAGCCAGTCCAACCCCCCCCCCCAAAAAAAAACCCAAAACGCCAAATTCACCAGTATTCCCAACTTAGTGCCCTCACCAGAGGCAAAAAGGCATAAAGAAGGCCATCCAAGCAAGCCAAGGCAAGCCCCAGCCCAAGCAGAGACTGCATAGCAGCAAAACCCAACCAGCCCACAGCCCAGCAAGAGCAGCAAATGGCGCTTTTGGGTGCAGTCCTCCCCTTATATACACTCCCTGCCCTCCTTGCCCAGCCCACTTCAGTGATTCCTTGGCCTCTGATTGGCCAAGGATCACCTCCTCGCCTCCTTCTCTGACGCATGAGGAAGGGAATTGCAGCCATGGAGCCCAAGTGGCAGAAAACAAAAGCCAGCACGATGACTGGCACGGCTTTCCTTATCATGTTGCCCATGGCATCTGCCATTTCGTGTAAATGATCGGTCAACATGAAATGACAGCATGAAGGAAGCAAACAAAAATTTTTCGCACACATCTCTACTATGTATAGCTAGTGTTGTTTATTCAAAGTTGAATTCCAGGACATTTTAGTTTACACAAAGATCAAATTATTGCTGCACAGATCCAGTGTTCAACCTAATTACAAATATTATAAACACTACAGCCTTCCATCCACGTTTGCTGGGTTTCAGGAATATGGTCACTTTCTCCTGAATTTGACCATAGACCACTGGAGGACCTACAAATGCCTAGAGAAATGTTCTCCTAGGAATCTAGGTGGAACCTTCTGGTAGGCATGGACTATGGAGTCACACTGGAAGACCTAGACATTCATAGAAATAACGTATTAATCAAATTCACAAAAGTCAGATCCATCCAGTTCAACCATCAGTCCAACCAACATGAAAACACATGAAATGCCCAGGCATTTACTACTTTATTATATTAAATGGATTGAAATACAGTTGGCTCTCCACATTTTCTGTCTTGACTTTTGCACATTTTATTATTCACCAGTTTAATTGAATTGTTCTCTCTAGGGATCTCTTAGTCTTCCAGTGTGATTCATGCTGGAAGACATGGAAATTTCGGGAAAGAACACCTCTCTTGGACTCTCTGCATCTTCCAAAGCGATTCTATCGCCAGCTTCCAGTGAAAGTCATACTGGAGGACCAAGAGATGTAGGATGTGTTTAGTAGGGTTGTGTGGGATAGTAGTGGCTAGAATGATTGTTTGTTAGTTACTTTAGGTTTTATATTCAGAAAAAAAGTCTGCTTTATTTTTGAAAGGGGGATATTGTCCTTTTGTTTTGTGAAATTTGTCTTTCTATATATGTCTTTAATTGTTGGTTTGTTTCTTTGAATAAAAATCAGTTTTAAAAGTGGGGTTTTTATTCAGTTTCCCCATTTTAATGGGGTCTTGTGCCACTAACCTCGGTGAACATGGAGAGCTGACTGTAATGCTGAAACATTATCTTCCTCCTCCTCCTCCTCCTTCTATTCACTTTTATCTCACCTTTCACCCAATACTAATCAATAGAAAACATGAGTAAAAGTATACATATAAGTTTTTTTTAAAAAAGGTTCATGAGGTAAATACATTAAACATTAAAATATTAAAATGCATTAAAATTTTATACCAAACTTAAAAACAGAACTGAACACAACCATTTCAAAAAGGTGGATGACACAGAATTTTTTTCCTACCATTGGAAGGAGAATAAAGACAGGGACATCCTGGCCTCTATACCAGTGGTTCTTAACCTGTGGGTCCCCAGGTGTTTTGGCCTATATCTCCCAGGAATCCCAGCCAGTTTACCAGCTGTTAGGATTTCTGGAAGTTAAAGGCCAAAACATCTGGGGACTTACAGGTTGAGAACCTCTGCCCTATACTATAGCAGAAAGAGTTCCAAACTCTGGGGGCAGCCACTGGGAAGACCCTGTCCCTTGTTCTCACCAAAGAAGATTGAGAAAGTGATGGGATAGAGAGAAAGGCATTTCCGGATTATTTCAGAGCTCTAATGGGCTCATAAAGGGAAATATTATCCTTCAAAGCTCCTATGGATTTAATGGGTGTACCTTGCTGGGTATATCAATAGGATAAAGGTGACAATATTATTTGCAAAATTAGTGCGAAGGACAGTCTTCTTTAATGACATGTGAGTGGTAATTTTCATATAATATTCCTAATCATTTTTATAACAGGGCATCTGTTGTTTCCACTTAGTTACTGCAAAGATGCTCTATTTGTCCAATTATCTGAGAAACAGGAAAGATTTTTTTTCTGCTGTAGGTTGCAATAAATCCAGATGGTTGGAATTGAAGCAGACTTCCTCTGGCATTAAGTGACAGTTATTAGCACAGCTGTATACAAACTGTTGTTTTGACTCAGAAATTGTCTGTGGGATATTGAAAACTGCTGAGCAAATGGAGTTATTGATATCCGCCTAAAGAACTGCACTTCTGTGCTGCACCTGGACAATTTCTCCATACATTTCCAGAATCTTGGAGTCTAAATAGATGTTTAATTTAATACGATACCATCTGGTTTGTTACATTGGTAGTTTGCAAACTGTGTTCTTGTGAGAACATGGCAATATAGGCCATTTGCCAGGACATTTGCACATAATGTCATTCTTGAAAACCCCTCTGAACCAATCATTTGGGCCCTGGCAAGCATTTGAAATACAGTAGAGTCTCACTAATCCAAGCCTTGCTTATCCAAGCCTCTGGATAATCCAAGCCATTTTTGTAGTCAATGTTTTCAATATATCGTGATATTTTGGTGCTAAATTTGTAAATACAGTAATTACAACATAACATTACTGCGTATTGAACTACTTTTTCTGTCAAATTTGTTGTATAAACATGAAGTTTTGGTGCTTAATTTGTAAAATCATAACCTAATTTGATGTTTAATCGGCTTTTCCTTAATCCCTCCTTATTATCCAAGTTATTCGCTTATCCAAGCTTCTGCCGGCCCGTTTAGCTTGGATTAGTGAGACTCTACTGTAGTTGCCTATTTCATCTTCACATTCAAGGATGAATAATTTCCATCATTTTCTGCTTCTTGTGGAAGAAAACTAACACTTAGGTGCAGTTTTCACCAAGAACACTAAGAACCTCATCATATGATGGAAATTCAGTGTCCTAGGATGCTACTCCACTAGTTGACCCACAGAGCCCCACGCTGCCTATCACATGATGTAGCCCCACTTCTAGCAGTGCTTCATGGGTAAACTAGGGCAGAAGCATTGTAGGATGCTGCGCTGCCAACACAGGAGCCTCCCCGTGTTCGATTTGTAACAACAGAGCTAGTACCGGGGGGGGGGGGGGGAAGCTACACTACAAAGCCTCTCCTCATGTGATAGGGAAGCATCACCCAGCAGTGAGGCAGGGCAAGAGGCACCAAGATTGCACCGCTACCCCCCCAATTCACCATGGAGGCTGGCAAATCAGAATGCTGTTAACTTATGTAACCGTAGAACCCATATCTGTGGTTTCACTTGCTCATGACCACAGAGGATTGTCTTTGCAATAATTTTCTAGGTCCTCCGGTGAGATCCTATGGTATGCTTCTCCTGGAAGTTACCATGGAGTCATACTGGAGGACTTAGCAAACTCCTAGAGAGGTTCTCTCTCAGTCTTCTAGCAAAACTATGGTATGCTTGGACCAGAATTTAGGTAATTTAATATTATTCATTCATATTCATATTTTCAGGTAACCACAGTCTAACTTTTGCACCCCAAGGCCGCGTGAGCACTGGAAACCAGACAGAGACCAATAATCATATATCTTTATTAAAACAATTATAAATTCAGGAATGAAAAGATGGAAAGGTTGAGCATATAATAGTCCTTTAAGGAAAGGTATGAATTAGTCCAAAGAACTGAAGGAAAATGTCCAATATTATTGTCCAAAGTCCAGAAACAGAAACACACTCAAAACTGTTTGAAAGTTCTTGAGCGGGGAATAATAAGGAAGCAAGACTGAATAATAAAGTCCAAAGTCACTAAAAAGTTCTTGATATCGAAGCAGGAATGAGATGAAGCTGAGCGCAAACTTGGTTCAGGAACAAGGCAAAGAAGTAGACTTACTCCGGGTTTACTCGGGAGTCACAGCTCGGCTTGGCCGCCAAGATCTGGAAACTTGGCTTGGAAGAAGCAGGAGCTAGAGTTGGTGAACCTTTCTCAGGAAATAGCAACGTTGACACTGCAAAGTGTCCACGGTGTAAAACACTTTTATGGAACCCAAATTGATCACAAACAAGGGAAGCCAAACTCCCTAAAGGTTCTCAAGGGAAAACCTTCTATCCATTATCCTCTCGAGATGCCAAGCGGTTACTCCTGCAGAGTCCATGTTTTTCAGATCTCTGGCGATGCAGAAACTCCCTTCTGTTGAAGGACACATTCTCTGGGGAACTAAGAACATCTGGTTCAACCATGGGAGTAATATTTTCGCTTTTTCTCCCAATTAAGGAATCACTCAAGCTATCAACAGCCGGCAGCTGTAATTGAAAAGAGCTCTGTGGACTGGGTAAAAAGTCAGAATAAGCTTCATCCTGGTCAAAGTTCATTTCTGGATCAGGTTCAGAAACCAAAGGTGGCTGGGGTATGACACTAACTGGGAGCATATCAAGGAGTCTTACTGCATTCACATATATTGAACTGTTTGGAGAAGCTATTCTATCATACCTTCCAACATTTCATGGGTAAAAACAGGGACATGCATGCCTAAGCAACATCAGAGCATGATCAATATGGTAAAAGTTCTACTCTTTGCTCTCTCTGGTGCATTTTGCAACTTGAACACAGTTTGCTGCAATTGAAGTAAGCATAAGTTAATGGGGGGGAGGAGAGTAAAAGTAGGACATTTTAAAAGCAACTGAAAAAGTGGGAAGGTGAAGGATTATTTGGGACTGTCCCTGTCATATTGGAGCAGTTGGAGGGTATGTTTTGTAGATAAGTTCATATGGGATTTGGGCTTGGAGGCAGGACAAAATAGTGGTGATGGGGTTTGCAGAAAATACACATTTTTGTGCAAAAAAGGCAGTTTTCTATTATGCAAAATGCAACTGTTCAGATACTGTTCTGGGACCTCATCGCACTAGAGCATGGATTCACTTCAAATCCAGTTTTTGCCTCCTGCAGAATTTTTGGGCTTATACTTTAAGGAGGGCCCTTTAAACTGCTCAACCAGAGAGGTCCTGGGCCTCACTAAACTACAAACCCCAGTATTCTGCAGGAGGCAGAAACCTGATTTAAAGTGGATCCGTGTTCTAGTGTGATGACACTGCTGTGCGCAGGAATCAGGAAAGAGTGTCAAAGTTCTACATATCATGGCTTTGTGGACAATATACAGGAAAATTCACTAGCTCTTGTTTGTTAGAATTTTTTAAGTTAAATAGTTTTTCTAGTCAAGGAATAGTTCCTATTAATTAATAATTTAATTATTAATTAAATTGAGTTCATGAGGACTCAAGCCACCTTGAGTCCCAATGGAGAGAAAGGCAGAGTCTAAATAAAGATGATATTATTATTATTATTATTATTATTATTATTGTTGTTGTTGTTGTTGTTGTTGTTGTTGTTATTATCATCTATAATAATAATAATAATTTGATTAATAATAATTAGCAGTCAATTAAAAGTTATAATTAATAATCACAAGTCAGTGTATGTAATTAATAGGGTTGTTTACTTAGAAGCACAGTCCAATTAAAACTTCTTTCTTGTTTTTATTTGCCCGTGATCTCAGCCCGCATTCCCCTACCTTAGAGCCTCATAAATATTGTAGCCAGAGTTGATGTTGCAGGGTGGTGCCTGAGCTAATATCTGTGGCTCATAAATCAGTCTCTTTGGACAGAAAACTGCATCCATCCCATACTTAACAAAGAAGCATTTCTGTTTATTAAGGGCCAAAAATTAAATCTCATAGGTGTCCATGGGAGGCCTGCCATTGGTTTTAATGAAACTGGGATTCAACATTATGTAGTAAACAAACTTGACCTTTTCAGCCAAAGTATGGTCCAACCGAAGTCTATGGCAAATGCTCAGAGACCTCATATAAGCCAGAATTGTTGACCTTCTAAAAAGCAGGATCATACAGTTCTGGCTGAACCTTGAAAATTACAAGCACTTCCACTTCTACAGTATTTTCAAGCAATTTCATTAATTCCCATGTCTTAACTACTACTCTGTAAAAGGTACAGTTGGGATTCTGATTTGAGTTCTATTTCTGCTGTTGCAAAGCCATGAATCTATATACAAAATTCATTTCCCTGCTCACCTATTAATTAGCTGGTTCTGCTTGTGACAATGTTTCTTCAATTGTGTCTTGAGCTCACTCAAACCAAAGGAATATGATTTACTTACAGTCATATACTGGACAGGCGAGGCCATCTTCACATGGTCTACGAATTTAATCTACTTTTATGCAAACATGCTTCATACACATGAATAATGTTCATTTGGTAGTTTACAGTTAATGCAGGACTGTTAATGGCAGACTATTCATTTATTCATCCATTCATTTTGCCTTATAGACTGGATAAATATGCTTGAAGAATCATCTCCTAGAATACTCACCTGAGTTTTAAGATCATCTATGTGCATCTGCACTGTAGAATAAATGTAGTTTGACACCACTTTAACTGCAATGACTCAATGCTATGGAATCCTTGGAATTGCAGTCTTAAAGGTCTTTAGTGTTCTCTGCCAAAGAGTGCTGGTGCCTTATCAAACTACAGCTCCTGGGATTCCAAATGCAATATTTCTACATTGTTTTATGTTCTCTCTAACTGGTAAATATGTCAACTCAGATATTTTAAAATGAAATAGAAATAAATTTTAAAGATTAATACATTTACTGGCATATGTGTACACAATACAAATCACATCTGTCTTCCATATTTGCAGATTTAACATTTGTGAATTTGCTTATTGACAGATTTGATAAATATGATCTCACTGGGAATCTCTGGGTCTTCCAGTGTGACTCTAACTTCAGTGTCCACTAGAAGTTGACCACAGAGTTAATAATAATAATGATGATGATGATAACTTTATTTATATCTCACCCCCATCTCCCAAAGGTACTCGGGATGGCTTACAATACAGCACATATTAGTGCTATAACACATAAAATACAAGTCAAATATATCAACATTGGTAACAACACAATATCAAAACATAAACAACACTTACAAAAGTAAAATCCAACTCAGTTTAAATAAGATATTAAATAAAAACACAACAATAGCAATTTAAAATGGACAATACTAAATACCAAGTGACCATAAAATGCAGCAATAGCAATTGAGATGGACAATACTAAATTCCAAGTGACATAAAGTATCCGAGTCAGTTTGTTTGTGCAGCTGATGTCTTAGACATTGTCGAAGGCCAGTTTAAAAAGCCATGTTTTCAGCTCCTTCCGAAAACATTGCAGAGTAGGGGCTTGACTAATTTCCCTGGGGAGTGTGTTCCAAAGCTGGGGGGCCACCACCAAGAAGGCCCTCTCTCTCGTCCCCACCAACCACGCTTGAAACGAAGGCAGGACCAAGAGGAGGTCTCCCTGGCAGGTCTTAGAGCCCACGCTGGTTCATGGGGGTGATGCGGTCATGAAGATAGGCAGGATCTGAACTATGTAGGACTTTGTAGGTATGACCTGTACTTTGAATTAGGACCGGAAACTTGTTGGCAGCCAGTGGAGCTGCTTTAAAAGGGGCATGGTATGCTCTCTATAGCTAGCCCTCATTAGTAGTCTGGTTGCCGGCCATTGCATTAATTGCAGTTTCCTAGCTGTTTTCAAAGGCAGTCCCACATAGAGTGCATTGCAATAATCCATTCTAAAATGTAACTAAGGTGTAGATCACCGTGGCCAAGCCAGGATTTTCAAGGTACGGTTGCAGCTGGCACACAAGTTGGCATTCATTGGGAATAAACTACTAAATATTACAGTTGGGTTCCTCTTATGAGATTAGATGCATTCATCAAACCAACAAAAACTTTGGACATGGGCAAGAAAGCCTTGACTTGTCTCATTGACTTGAACAAAATATCCAAGGGCAGAAGCTTTGGAGACAGCCACTGAGAAATATCTGTGATTGTATCTATGGCCATAACTAGAGAGCAATATAAGAACCCAGTTTTTTTAACAGCGTAATACCTATTTTTATCCTGCTGTAATAGTGCTTTAACAGCCTTGGGTGATAAACTCAAATTATTTTTTTAAAATTCATCTATTTTTTTCCAGTAAAACAATTCAATGCAACTGTCTTTACAGGCTTTGGTATTTCAAGAACAGCCAAAGCCAAAAGAAAATTCTCTAAGATTGAATCATCATATCCGGACAACCAGCCTTGTCCAATTTACAAGTACTGTGCTTTAAAACTAATGTTCAGCCAAAGAAACAATTCAGAGGAGTTTAATTATGTTATTCTTACTTTTGGGGTTACTGTTTAGGTTTTGAAGGTTTGTACTTCAATTTTTTTATTAGATGGATCCCGTGCCTTAAAAATGCAAAAAATGTTATGAGCAACACTATGAAGAAGAACTGACATCAAACATCAGGTAATGGTCGTTATGCCATTCACATGCCTGAAGAAAAGGATAGTAGCTCACACATTTCTTTTTTAAAAAAGAGAGAGATGATGCTCTAATTCACACCACAAGCTAATTTACCTTAATCTACAAAAATAACAGGTTGGATGACAGAGTGCAGGGAGTATAAGTCAGGGTTTTCTTAATTTGTATGATACAGTGAACCAGCACTTTCTTTCCCAATGAACCAAGACTTAGCCCTACATTTGAACCATAGGATTACCATATTCATATAGTTTTCCAAAAACTCAACATCAACCAGTCGCTAACTGCTGACAAGTTCAACTAACACTAGTGCATGGACAACTGATAGTACCAGTGTTGAGTGCAGAGAAAGTACAATGAAGGATTAGCTAGTAGTCTTCATTGTGCTTATTATTCATCAGTAAGATTGGACAAAAATGCCATGCTTTGCCTCTACTTTTGCTCCTCAATGAGCAAACCACAAGTTATTTGAAGCAGTGAATAGCTTGTTTGGATCAGGCCATGAGAGAATGACAGTTTGACAATTGCCTAACCGTAGTGAAAAATGTCTTAGGCTGTTTAAAGAGAAGATCGCTTATATTTCTCACCACAAAGTTTGTATATATGTCCAGTGGTCTATTTGACTTCAAGAGTAGGAGGCACATTTTATCATATGACTAGTTTTGTGGGCAACCAGACATTTGCCATAAAATGGTATATGTTCATGTACAAGTTGACCTCACATCAAGGTCAGGTTTGGGGGTCAATATTATGGATTTTTATATGACCCATGGATATGTTGAGAGTCATTCTGTGGAGAGGGGAAATTACCAATGTCACTTCAGGCCAGATGGCCTTGGCTGCCACTGCTGCCCAGGTCAGAAGTGGCACCAAGGAGGAGAAAGGGAGTAGAGGAAGTCAGTGCTTGTTTTGGGTCCTCTCTAGATGGACAAAAACTCTTGGTTTTTGCTAGTCTATTCAGAGAAGAGGGACATATCAGGCATAGGCAAATTTCAGCCCTCCAGGTGTTTTGGACTTCAACTCCCATAATTCCTAACAGCCAGTAAATTGGCTGGGATTTCTGGGAGTTGAAGTCCAAAACACCCGGGGAGCCAAAGTTTGCCCATGCTTGGGACAGATCCAATCTTGTCAAGAGTTATGGTATGTTGTTCACACCATCCCATGCATAAGTTGATCCAGTTTTTGGTGAACTCGATAGGGTTTTTTAAAATTTCATATCAAAAGCATTGCATAAATAGATAAGTTTAAAACTGATAAAATAAAGGGATCACAAGCTACTAAATATTTTTAGACCAAAAACAGGCAACAGCGACTGCATTGTCTGTAGCTTTAAGCAGTTATTCCTTTGAACAGGGCTTTGTGGGAAAGCATACAGATGCTGAGTTGTTTGTTCTATTCCACAGTCACACAAGGTGGAGGATTCTTCTAGGTAGTGCCATTTTAGCAGGTTGTCTTTTGATCTGCCAACTCTGCTTCTGAGTCTGTTCAGGGACTTCAGAGTTGTCCATTCTTGGTTTGCCCCTGCAAGAAGACCCTTCTTGTGGGAGCCATCCAGTTGGAGTTGCCTGATTTTGCTTCCCACAGCGATATTCATGTTGTTGCTGGAAGAACATTTAGAGGAGTAGTGGTTCTCATGAAACTTTTCCTTGATTTAAGTCTAGTGGGAGGAGGCTGATAGCCATACAGTGGATGGCTTTCATAGTGTTCAGCCTTATTTCTCTCGCAATTGGCAGCCAATTTCCATTGCACATCAGGGGGGCAATTGCAGCTAGCTTATAGAGTCTATCAACAGGTTAGGTTTCTATAGGAAAGTGTCAAACAAATGCTGGAGATGTAAAACAACGAAAGGTACGTTCCTCCATCAGTGGTGGTTATGTAAGAAATTCCAGATGTTCTGGGAAGAGTATGGAAGAAATCCTCCAGGTCAATATTAAAATGAAACCAGAATACTTCCTCCTGAGTATCACTGACATCAAACTAGACAAAAACCAAGATAAATTGTTCTTTTATCTAATCACAGCTGCTATAATTATCATAGCCAAAAAAATGGAGACAAAGAGAAATACCAGAGATATACGAACGGACTACTAAAATACTTGAGATTATGCAAATGGACATTCTGACAGAAAGAATAAAATTAGGACATAAAATAACAGACTGGTCAAGAGTCAAGGACTTCCTAGAGAAACAGAGAACACCATTAATTATAGAATCAATATGAGAAGTCAGTAAGACAATGATACTTATAAAAATAAAAGATAGTAGGCAGAAACTATATAAGATGGATATGAAACATGCCTGAAAGGAATTAATTGGAAGGCGAACACTTTTTAAAAATATATATATATTCTTTTTTTCTTTTTCTTTTTGCCTCCCCTCAAGTTTTTTTCTTCTTTTTTCCCTTTCTCCTTTTTTTCTCACTCTATCTTTCCTATACCCACCATTGTTCTCACTCTTTCTATGTATAGAAACACTTAATAAAAACCTTTTTTAAAAAAAACAGGTGTAGGTTTAAGACATCCCGTGATTATTCTGCATATCTCATTCAGTGCTATATCCCCCTGCTTCACGTGAGCAGATTTATGCCAGATGGGGCAGGCATACTCAGTAGTTGAGTAAGAAAAGGCCGGGGCTGATTTTCATATTAATTTTGGGTCTGCACCCCATGCACTATTAGTAAGTTTCCGCAGGATGTTATTGCGTGCAGCTACTTTGTGCTTGGTGTTTGCACAGTGTTTCCTAAATGTTAGTATTCGGTCTACGGTGACGCTGAGATATTTAAGGTGGGAACAGTGTTGAAGCTCTCAACCTTCCCAGGTAACCTTCAGTTTCCTGTTGGATTCACTTGATACGGTAATACTATAAGTTTGCACACTGCTATTAAGAAAGTGCCAATTTTTTCAAATTGCCTTTGATTTCTTCCCAAACTGATTTACACAATTGGTCCTGCTGCCTTTGGAGGTCCGCGATTCATTTGAATGTCCCTTTTGTGCAGAAATTGTTGCCCTTCTTTTCATGAATAGGTCATTAGTGTTTGTAGAAGTGGGGGAAGGCTTTGAAATGCTGCGTTTTGGGAGGGGAGCAGATCTGCCCACTTGAGCATTGCTGAAGCGCATGGCCATAAGCCGTCTCTTGTGGAGAAACAGCTTATGCGGCGTTCTCTGGACTCATGAGAGGAAACGCACCCTCATGGCCCTATTTGTTCGTAGGCAGAGTGGAACAATACATGTTTTTCTAATGCTAGGGAGAGGGAATGAAGGAAAGAAAAGGAGGGTGTGTGAAAAATACTCATCTATGACTGAGGCAGATTTTAAGAAGGGAAATGAGGAGCCGAGTTGGAATTTTCAAGTGAACAAGAAATAGAAAAAAAATCTTCCTCTCTCCCCGCTCCCAGCCTCACACACAGAGGGCCCGTTGAAAGAGAAATACTTGTGGGACATGAGGAATGAAAAATGTCAGCAGAGGCACTGCCCGAACTCGCACGGTTTGCTGCTCCCACCTCATGGCAGGCCTCAACATTAATGTAAAAAGAGGCTCTTTGTCTCAGGAGAAAGTATAGCTTTCAAGGACAAGCAAAATCCACAACCGCCGTCTCTCCTTTTGACACAAAGGTTGTGACATTCAACAAATAATGCAAGGAATCGGAAAGCCACCAGCTTAGTTTCAAGAAGCCAGTGGTTCCCCAAAGGAGGTAAAGCTGGCCTCACATTTGAATTCCTCCTCGCCTTGATTTACTCCTTCCTTTCAAATGTGTGTTCTGTTTTCAGTAAATGGTCAGTCCTATAAGATAAGGATTATGTTTATATCCTCTGTACTTGGGGGTCTGTTCCATGCCGACTTTTCAACTGCGGCTTTTTTTTCTTTCTAAACTTATGTTTCCTGGACTGGAGTTCCTTCCCTCAACTCCACATCTATGTAGGGAAATGAGTCCCTGATCTTGTATGCTACAGCATGAAGTTGTGCCACTGCATCCGGCTCATAATCTCTGGATCAGATTTCTGATATCAAGGATTATTTAAACAGAAGTGCACTGTGAAGGCAAAAACCTCCCTGGGCACAGCAATCCCCCCAATGTGGTGAGAGCAACCAGAAGCAGAGGAACTACCTTAACCAAAGCAGTTAAGAAAAGTCAGTTTCAGAAACACATTATCCAGAACCCTTTAATTCAGAGGCAACACTAGGGGTTGTAAGTGGTGCAAGCTGCACTGGGTAACACCATCAAACAGGGTGACACCAAAGGGACTGCCTATACATTATTTTCACATGATTTTAAAATAAAAATATTTCTTCAATTAGAACCACAAAACATGCATTGTATCACTATACTTAAGGGGCCTCTGGTGGCACAGTGTGTTAAAGCACTGAGCTGCTGAACTTGCGGACCAAAAGGTCCCAGGTTCAAATCCCGAGAGTGGAATGAGCGCCCGCTATTAGCCCCAGCTCCTGCCAACCTAGCAGTTCGAAAACATGCAAATGTGAGTAGATCAATAGGTACCACTCCGGCGGGAAGGTAACAGTGCTCCATGCAGTCATGCCAGCCACATGACCTTGGAGGTGTCTACGGACAATGCCAGCTCTTCGGCTTAGAAATGGAGATGAGCACCAACCCCCAGAGTCGGTCACGACAGGGGAAAACCTTTACCTTTTTTATCACTATACCTGCAAAGCTAAAACTTTGATCTTTTATTTGTTGAATCTTCTAATGCTCATGTGTCATTATTATCTAATGTTTTGTACTAATGTTATTTGTAAAAGGTAATTGCCACACATCACTAAATATGATGCAAAATCAGCACCTTTGAAGAACTAGTAGCTAAGTTACATGCCTGTATTTTGTCTAGGTGTTGTTTTGGATGTTCTCAGTTGAGATGATTTGAAGGGATATCAGTGCAAGCAGTGGAGCTCACACAATGCATTTTGACCTATAAAGCTCTATATGGCTCAGGCCCTGCCTATGTCCATGATCGCATCCCCCCCTCCCCCCATGAACCAGTGCAGGCCCTGAGATTGGCCGGGGAGGCCCTCCTCTCACTCCCATGCTGTCACAAGTGTGATTGGTGGGACAAGGGAGCGGGCCTTCTCTGTAGCGACCCCCCCCCCCCCCCAGCTCTGGAAAGTTCTCCCAAAGAAGATCAGGCAAGCCCCTACTCTGTCCACATTCTGCAATGAGCTAAAAACCTGGTGGTTTCGGCAGGTTTTTGAATAATCCACTCTGGTATACCACTGACCCATGACCCTGAAATATACTGTACAAGGTTCACCTGTCCCCAATAACAGTGTTAACCCATTTGGTTAATGATCCCTGTTCTCTCGATTGAATGTTGTGATTGTCATTTATTGTTTCTATGGTTTTATGAGTTGTATAGTTTTTACCTTGTTTTAGCAATGTGTCTATTGTGCTGTTTATGTATTGCATGTTGTTTGTACTTATGGTTAGAAACCGCCCTGAGTCCTTTTGGGGAGATAGAGAAGTATATAAATAAAGTTTTACTTACTTTACCAGAGATTCTTAGAGAGCACATCTCTTTCAGAAACCATAAGCCCTTCAGTGAATTTGGCCAACTCCAGGGGAAGCTGACCATTGAGTTATGTTGGAGGACATGTCTGGAGATATGCTCCCTAGGGTAAATGAAAAAAGGCATTTTTACCATATTTTCCACTTTCACAGATGTCCTGTATCCCTATTTCCAGTGATTGTAGAGGTCTGATTGCAAATGTATATTCTTCTCCCCGCCCAAGCCAGTTGCACATATTCAGGGAATCTAATGCAGACACAAAGCTTTGTAAAAGAATGGCTGTCCTATATTTTTCACTCTTGGGAGCTAGAACTATGAAATGTTGTCTAAGGCTGCAGAGAATTTGTTCTTCCAGCTACTGCAGAGTTGTGTCTGTATTGGAACCCAAGCTCTTGAACTCTCCTCCAACACCTAGATATAATTTAAAATTTGCAAATGTATTACCGTAGTCTGGTAGCTATTTGACTGGCATGGAGGCAACTTAACTTATTTCACTTGCTGACTCCACATAGGTGATGCCAGCATCATACAGTTGAAAAACGAAATTATCCAGACATCGGAATGAGCACATTTCCTGATGTCTGTTATAGTAAGTTTGAGACTGAGCAGCAACCTTGCCAATGAGAAGAGGGCAGTGGGATGGGGATGAGCCAGTGTGACTGAAAGGTTGACAAATGCTCATATTTTGGCCCCATTTGGACAAACTGACAGGTTTATTGTTCCGTCCCCCAGGACGATGGTTTGCCTTACCTATTGGTCGTTTGTTTGTTTTCCCTCCTTTGCATTTTGTTTCAGCCTCTGGCTGCAAAGCCCAGGAAAAGTGGCTTGGAATCTGCAAGAGCTGGCTGCAGTTTTCTTTGCAGTGATTGGTCAAAGAGTGCAACATCTTAGGACCGCCCTTTTTACCAGGGTCTAGTCTCCATTTTAGAGCTTCATTCTGGCTATAGTCTTCCAACGTGCTGGAGCTGTGCAAGGCTAACTGGGACAAATCATCCTCAAAACCAGGCCAATCTAAGCCTATCCAAATTAGATAAGTATTGAATTATATTGATCTGGAATAGGAACTCTAGTTAGAGGAGCAGGGTTATTCTGTCGCTTCTAGAACTAATCTTTGCTGTAAAGATAGGGAAGGAAAGAGTTTCTCCTTCTAATATAGGCAGCGTGATTAGGGTATAGCGGTTTTATAATCACCTTTGCTTTCTGGAACCAGGGATAATTCTGTACCTAAAACCTATAGAAATTTGTTTCATTTTCTGCAACTTTAAGATCTGTGCCAGGTTTACAACCTTGTATGAATAAACATCCTTTTTTGAAGTTATCCAAACTCAGTCGTTCAATATCTATAGGACAGCTTATAGGGATTTGCAGTTCGCCCGGATAAAGGACAGCACGTTTCAGTTTTATAGTTTTTTACTGTCCGGCGGACGGCACAGTTTTGAGGACGATCAGCGGTTTTCCGCTTGAGCTAGCCTGCACGGCCATAGAGACTTTGATTTTGTTGGTCTGTTGCAGTGAAGCTTGCTGCCATTCCTTCAGCCTCTGCAGTATCCTGCTCTTCAGCTGCGGCTGTTTCTGCAATTGCACGGCTGTGCAAAACCCAGCAATCTACCCCGAGCTCCTTCGGTGGCAGGTATCGAGCCGCGGAGCTCCAGCAGCAGTCTTTGGGCTCACACAGAGGTGGTGAGTCCAGAAGCACCAGGCCGGGACCCAGATAAGCCTGGCAACTCCAAAAGAAAGTTCTGGCTGAGTCTTCACAGTGGCTAGGATCTCGGCCGGGACAGTCGCCCGGCGGTGGTGACCTGCCTCATGGTCCGGCGGTGGTGACCTGTCTCATCATCCTGCGGTGGTGACCTGCCTCATTGACCTGCGGTGGTGACCTGTCTCATCGTCCTGCGGTGGTGACCTCCCTTCACAGCGGGGAGGAGGCGTCTCTTCTCTCCTCCTTTCCAAAGCCAGCCTCGGTGCTCCTTCGGCGGCAGGCCTCGAGCCGCGGAGCACAAGGTGCTTGAAAATTTGGCGAAGTCGCCATTTTGGCAGTTTACGTCACTCGGGCAAGGGAGGTATCAAGTGGCAAGTTGCTGTCAGTTGGCATTTTGCAGCTTGCCTACCAAAGTTTGGCGCCAAAGGTCACAATCTTTGTAAAGTATAGTTACTTAGTGATATATATTGCTATGGTTAAGTGCTGTGAATTGTATTATATATTGAATTTGCTTTTATTGTAAATTTACTTGCAGGTATATTGCATTTGCCTTTGTTGTAAATTTACTTGCTATTAAGAATACATAATGTCTATGCAATTTCAAGATGATGCAGATGGTATACCTCCTTCTGAGGCTGAAAGTAGGAATGAAAGGCCCCAAAGGATAAAGCACCCTTCAGCCAAGATGCTAGCCCATCTAATAGATGAAAAGGAGCTCCTCCATGTGAGGTTAGGTTCGGCATGGGAGCGAATTGTAACATTAATGGGCAGAATTGAGAGCTTGGGTATTACAAGGGTGCCATCCATATTACAGACCGACCTTGAAGAGACCTTCGGTCTCTGGAGGGGTTTGGTGTCTAAGATAGTCCAGGTCCTCGAGCGCATTAACGCCAAGGATTCAGAGTTAGAAATAGTGAGTGTCTTAGCTGACACTAATGAGAAAGAAAATAAGGTGAGGGCAATTCTAGATGCCTTGGAATTTAGTTCTCCACCTGTTAATCTAAGGTCTGAGCCAAAAGGAAATCAGTCTTCCTTATGCAGCCATGAGACCAATCTTTTAAAATCACCTGCTGTGGCACTTAGTCTTAAGTCCAACCGCTCTAGCCAGGTATCTAAGCTAAGGGAGTGTGCATCATCTAAACATAGCCACTCTAGCAAGTCTTCTGCTGCTGGGAGTGCCATCTCTTCCCTAGCTGCCTTGCACATTAGGGAGGCTGCACGTCTGGAGCTAAAGAGCAAGGTAGCAGGGGCGGAAGCTGATGCTAAGGCAGCTGATCTCACCCTTCCCTTTAAAGAAGAAGAGCAACGAATGCAAATAGAACAGGCCCGTAGACAAAGCGAAATGCAAATGGAACAGGCCCAAAGGCAAGGTGAAATAGAAATGCTTAGAATAAGGATGGATGCTACTGCCAAAAGGGTAAGGGCTGAGACTTTGGCCAAGGCCCTAATTGAGCCACTCACAGAAGAAAATGTAAGTCAGTTGCCAATGCAGGACCCTTCCTCCAAGGTGCTTGTGCACCTTAATAGTTTAAACAGCCAGCTTTCTGACGAGGAACATGAAGACTTCTCTCTTCGGTCAGAACAGGGCCCTAAAGTTGCCTTCGGGTTGCCTAAAGTTCAGAGCATCATAGCGGGGAGCTCGTCTTTGCTCAGGTTGCCTGTGCCTCCTACTAAGATTCCTGAACAGTCAGCCAAACCATCAAAGCCTACCACCAATTGGGCCCTACAAGCAAGTCCAAAGGGAACCATCGGTCCATCTACAGACGATGTCATCCCTCCAAAAGACCAAAGGTCGACGCAAGGAGTATGGTGGGATTTCTCCCCACAGCAGCCAACGCCACACTTGTTCCCGTCGACGCCAGAATCCCAACTCGTCTCGATCCTTAGAAGTCCCAAAAGAGACCTCAAAGACAAGGGAGTTGAAAAGTTTTCAGACAAGCCTGAAGAGTTCCTTCTCTGGAAGGTTACCTTCAAGAGGGCAATTAGAGACTTAAAGTTGTTGCCTGAAGAAGAGCTGACCCTGCTAGGCGCCTGGTTGGGTCCAGCATCATCTTCTCAAGTTAAGAGAATATATTCAGCCCACGTAGCTGATCCCAACAAAGCCTTGGAAAAGGCCTGGGACAGATTAGACCAGCGGTATGGAGCTAGCACGGAGATTGAAGCATCTCTAATGGACAAGCTGCAAAGGTTCCCAACCTTAAAGCTCAAGGACTGCAAGCTCTTGTGGGACCTCAGTGATCTTCTTGCAGAGTTAGAGTCGGCCAAGGAGAATCCAGAGTTGCCTGGACTGCAGTGCCTCGATCAGCATCTGTCCCAGCGGCAGATTCTGGACAAACTTCCCTTTGCCCTGCAGGAAGACTGGGGGAAACAGGTTTTTAACTACAAGGAGGCCCATTCTCAGGCGTACCCACCGTTTCCCCATCTGGTCCAGTTCATCACCAGAGCGGCCAGGGAAAGGAATGATCCACAGACGGGCCTGCCCACCTTATATCAAGGGATCCATACAGGGAAGGCGCCTGAAGTGGACAAGAAACCACCTAGAGAGGCCAATAGACCTGTCAGCGTAAAGGCAGTCGAAACTCAACACAAGACTGACGAACCCAGGTCAGAGGTAAAAGAGTTGCTTTGCCCTATTCACCAAAAGCCTCACAGCTTGGCCAACTGCAGGGAGTTTAGTAGGAAGACATACAAAGAAAGGCAACAGCTAGTTCAAAAGCAGGGAATCTGCTTTAGATGCTGTGGAGCAACTCCGCACTTTGCATCCAACTGCAAAGAAAACGTCAAGTGCGAGAAATGCAACAGCGTCAAGCATTGCACCGCAATGCACAACTCCAATGGTGTCTCCCACACCAAAGGGGACATTTCACCAAAGGAAAGGACAGCAGTCGAAGACACCGACAAGCCAGCCGCACCAGAGATGCAGGTGGAAGTTTCAGCAGTCGCCTGTACAGAGCTGTGTTCTGACTCGCACCAGTACAGAGTTTGTCATCCTATCTGCCTAGCGGATGTATATCCAGCCAAGAGCCCTTGGCTTAGAAAGAGACTCTATGTGGCCCTGGATTCACAGAGCGACGCCTCCCTGGCTACTCCAGAGTTCTTCCGCATGTTTGACCTTAAAACCAAGATGGTCGACTACACTATGACTACGTGTGCAGGAAAAAAGAAGTTGCAGGGTCGCATAGCATCTGGCTTTGTTGTCTCCTCTTGCGACCAGAAGAGACAGTTCAAGTTGCCAGACCTGATTGAGTGTTCCTCCATCCCTCGGAACAAAAAACAAATTGTAACTAGAGAAGTTGTGGAGGCTCATCCACATTTGCGACGGTTAAAGAATGCTATACCAGCCTTTCGGCCAGATGTGGACATTGCCCTTTTGCTTGGCTCGGACTGCCCGAGCTTGTTCTGTGTGAACGACCAAGTTAAAGGACCTCCAGGTGCACCTATCGCACAACAATTGCCATTAGGCTGGACAGTCATAGGCCCAGTGTGCATAAACAAGATGCACCCACCATCGTCGTTGGACTCCAATCAAGCACAGGTGCTTAAAGGTGGACGTCCTACACTTGTGCGCAGTTGCCTAAGTCACATCTCAGTCTACTGCCAAGGAATAACTCCAGAGTATTCCTCCACCTTCAAAGTCTCTGAGAGAGACGAAGCCATAGCGCTCTTGAAAGATGAGCAAAGGTTCTTGGACAGTATGAATGCTCAAGTCTCACGAAGTACAGAGGGAGATTGGGTAGCTCCTTTGCCCTTTAAGTCAGATAAGCCCACTTCGCCAAACAATAGACACATGGCAGGGAAAAGACTCTGGTCCCTAAAGAAAAGAATCCATCATCAGGGTAGAACTCTAACTGAGGCAGCCCTTAGAAACGAAGGTCTGTGGGTAGTTAATGCCAAAAGGTTGGTCAACAGTTGTATTTTCAAATGTGTTAAATGCAGGTGCCTTAGGCGAAACTGTCAAAATCGGTTAATAGCAGAACTACCTCAGGATAGGACTTTGACAGACCCACCCTTTTCCCACGTGGGAATTAATGTGTTTGGTCCTTGGGAAATTGTTACCAGAAAAACCAGGGGTGGTGTTGTAAATAATAAAAGATGGGCGGTTTTGTTTACTTGTTTGTCAAAACGAACTGTCTATATTGAGGATGTAGAGGGAATGGACACTTCATCATTTTTAAATGCATTGAAAAGGTTCATAGCCCTCAGAGGGCCAATTAAGTCAATTCGATCGGACTGTGGCACCAATTTTGCATGTGCAGACCTTAGCCAACCACTTCTGGAAGAGGTGGAAGGCCGAATACTTAAGCCAGCTTCCAACCAGAAGACTCTGGCAAACCCCAAAGGACAATGCCAAGGTGGGAAACCTTGTGTTGCCAAAGGACAAAGACTTGCCCCGCTATGCCTGGCCTATGGGCATTATACTAAAGACCTTTCCTTGCCCTGACGGTAAGGTTAGAAAAGTTCAAGTAAAGACTCATAGTAAGGACAAAATGTCTGTCCTGGACAGACCAATTAGTGACCTCGTGTTGCTTATTGGAGATGTTTAAAGTTCTAGTGTTTGTATTGTTGTGTATACAAAGGTGTTTGTATGTTTTTGATTGGTAAATTCCCACATCCTGGGAATTTAGCGGGGAGTGTTCCGTCCCCCAGGACGATGGTTTGCCTTACCTATTGGTCGTTTGTTTGTTTTCCCTCCTTTGCATTTTGTTTCAGCCTCTGGCTGCAAAGCCCAGGAAAAGTGGCTTGGAATCTGCAAGAGCTGGCTGCAGTTTTCTTTGCAGTGATTGGTCAAAGAGTGCAACATCTTAGGACCGCCCTTTTTACCAGGGTCTAGTCTCCATTTTAGAGCTTCATTCTGGCTATAGTCTTCCAACGTGCTGGAGCTGTGCAAGGCTAACTGGGACAAATCATCCTCAAAACCAGGCCAATCTAAGCCTATCCAAATTAGATAAGTATTGAATTATATTGATCTGGAATAGGAACTCTAGTTAGAGGAGCAGGGTTATTCTGTCGCTTCTAGAACTAATCTTTGCTGTAAAGATAGGGAAGGAAAGAGTTTCTCCTTCTAATATAGGCAGCGTGATTAGGGTATAGCGGTTTTATAATCACCTTTGCTTTCTGGAACCAGGGATAATTCTGTACCTAAAACCTATAGAAATTTGTTTCATTTTCTGCAACTTTAAGATCTGTGCCAGGTTTACAACCTTGTATGAATAAACATCCTTTTTTGAAGTTATCCAAACTCAGTCGTTCAATATCTATAGGACAGCTTATAGGGATTTGCAGTTCGCCCGGATAAAGGACAGCACGTTTCAGTTTTATAGTTTTTTACTGTCCGGCGGACGGCACAGTTTTGAGGACGATCAGCGGTTTTCCGCTTGAGCTAGCCTGCACGGCCATAGAGACTTTGATTTTGTTGGTCTGTTGCAGTGAAGCTTGCTGCCATTCCTTCAGCCTCTGCAGTATCCTGCTCTTCAGCTGCGGCTGTTTCTGCAATTGCACGGCTGTGCAAAACCCAGCAATCTACCCCGAGCTCCTTCGGTGGCAGGTATCGAGCCGCGGAGCTCCAGCAGCAGTCTTTGGGCTCACACAGAGGTGGTGAGTCCAGAAGCACCAGGCCGGGACCCAGATAAGCCTGGCAACTCCAAAAGAAAGTTCTGGCTGAGTCTTCACAGTGGCTAGGATCTCGGCCGGGACAGTCGCCCGGCGGTGGTGACCTGCCTCATGGTCCGGCGGTGGTGACCTGTCTCATCATCCTGCGGTGGTGACCTGCCTCATTGACCTGCGGTGGTGACCTGTCTCATCGTCCTGCGGTGGTGACCTCCCTTCACAGCGGGGAGGAGGCGTCTCTTCTCTCCTCCTTTCCAAAGCCAGCCTCGGTGCTCCTTCGGCGGCAGGCCTCGAGCCGCGGAGCACAAGGTGCTTGAAAATTTGGCGAAGTCGCCATTTTGGCAGTTTACGTCACTCGGGCAAGGGAGGTATCAAGTGGCAAGTTGCTGTCAGTTGGCATTTTGCAGCTTGCCTACCAAAGTTTGGCGCCAAAGGTCACAATCTTTGTAAAGTATAGTTACTTAGTGATATATATTGCTATGGTTAAGTGCTGTGAATTGTATTATATATTGAATTTGCTTTTATTGTAAATTTACTTGCAGGTATATTGCATTTGCCTTTGTTGTAAATTTACTTGCTATTAAGAATACATAATGTCTATGCAATTTCAAGATGATGCAGATGGTATACCTCCTTCTGAGGCTGAAAGTAGGAATGAAAGGCCCCAAAGGATAAAGCACCCTTCAGCCAAGATGCTAGCCCATCTAATAGATGAAAAGGAGCTCCTCCATGTGAGGTTAGGTTCGGCATGGGAGCGAATTGTAACATTAATGGGCAGAATTGAGAGCTTGGGTATTACAAGGGTGCCATCCATATTACAGACCGACCTTGAAGAGACCTTCGGTCTCTGGAGGGGTTTGGTGTCTAAGATAGTCCAGGTCCTCGAGCGCATTAACGCCAAGGATTCAGAGTTAGAAATAGTGAGTGTCTTAGCTGACACTAATGAGAAAGAAAATAAGGTGAGGGCAATTCTAGATGCCTTGGAATTTAGTTCTCCACCTGTTAATCTAAGGTCTGAGCCAAAAGGAAATCAGTCTTCCTTATGCAGCCATGAGACCAATCTTTTAAAATCACCTGCTGTGGCACTTAGTCTTAAGTCCAACCGCTCTAGCCAGGTATCTAAGCTAAGGGAGTGTGCATCATCTAAACATAGCCACTCTAGCAAGTCTTCTGCTGCTGGGAGTGCCATCTCTTCCCTAGCTGCCTTGCACATTAGGGAGGCTGCACGTCTGGAGCTAAAGAGCAAGGTAGCAGGGGCGGAAGCTGATGCTAAGGCAGCTGATCTCACCCTTCCCTTTAAAGAAGAAGAGCAACGAATGCAAATAGAACAGGCCCGTAGACAAAGCGAAATGCAAATGGAACAGGCCCAAAGGCAAGGTGAAATAGAAATGCTTAGAATAAGGATGGATGCTACTGCCAAAAGGGTAAGGGCTGAGACTTTGGCCAAGGCCCTAATTGAGCCACTCACAGAAGAAAATGTAAGTCAGTTGCCAATGCAGGACCCTTCCTCCAAGGTGCTTGTGCACCTTAATAGTTTAAACAGCCAGCTTTCTGACGAGGAACATGAAGACTTCTCTCTTCGGTCAGAACAGGGCCCTAAAGTTGCCTTCGGGTTGCCTAAAGTTCAGAGCATCATAGCGGGGAGCTCGTCTTTGCTCAGGTTGCCTGTGCCTCCTACTAAGATTCCTGAACAGTCAGCCAAACCATCAAAGCCTACCACCAATTGGGCCCTACAAGCAAGTCCAAAGGGAACCATCGGTCCATCTACAGACGATGTCATCCCTCCAAAAGACCAAAGGTCGACGCAAGGAGTATGGTGGGATTTCTCCCCACAGCAGCCAACGCCACACTTGTTCCCGTCGACGCCAGAATCCCAACTCGTCTCGATCCTTAGAAGTCCCAAAAGAGACCTCAAAGACAAGGGAGTTGAAAAGTTTTCAGACAAGCCTGAAGAGTTCCTTCTCTGGAAGGTTACCTTCAAGAGGGCAATTAGAGACTTAAAGTTGTTGCCTGAAGAAGAGCTGACCCTGCTAGGCGCCTGGTTGGGTCCAGCATCATCTTCTCAAGTTAAGAGAATATATTCAGCCCACGTAGCTGATCCCAACAAAGCCTTGGAAAAGGCCTGGGACAGATTAGACCAGCGGTATGGAGCTAGCACGGAGATTGAAGCATCTCTAATGGACAAGCTGCAAAGGTTCCCAACCTTAAAGCTCAAGGACTGCAAGCTCTTGTGGGACCTCAGTGATCTTCTTGCAGAGTTAGAGTCGGCCAAGGAGAATCCAGAGTTGCCTGGACTGCAGTGCCTCGATCAGCATCTGTCCCAGCGGCAGATTCTGGACAAACTTCCCTTTGCCCTGCAGGAAGACTGGGGGAAACAGGTTTTTAACTACAAGGAGGCCCATTCTCAGGCGTACCCACCGTTTCCCCATCTGGTCCAGTTCATCACCAGAGCGGCCAGGGAAAGGAATGATCCACAGACGGGCCTGCCCACCTTATATCAAGGGATCCATACAGGGAAGGCGCCTGAAGTGGACAAGAAACCACCTAGAGAGGCCAATAGACCTGTCAGCGTAAAGGCAGTCGAAACTCAACACAAGACTGACGAACCCAGGTCAGAGGTAAAAGAGTTGCTTTGCCCTATTCACCAAAAGCCTCACAGCTTGGCCAACTGCAGGGAGTTTAGTAGGAAGACATACAAAGAAAGGCAACAGCTAGTTCAAAAGCAGGGAATCTGCTTTAGATGCTGTGGAGCAACTCCGCACTTTGCATCCAACTGCAAAGAAAACGTCAAGTGCGAGAAATGCAACAGCGTCAAGCATTGCACCGCAATGCACAACTCCAATGGTGTCTCCCACACCAAAGGGGACATTTCACCAAAGGAAAGGACAGCAGTCGAAGACACCGACAAGCCAGCCGCACCAGAGATGCAGGTGGAAGTTTCAGCAGTCGCCTGTACAGAGCTGTGTTCTGACTCGCACCAGTACAGAGTTTGTCATCCTATCTGCCTAGCGGATGTATATCCAGCCAAGAGCCCTTGGCTTAGAAAGAGACTCTATGTGGCCCTGGATTCACAGAGCGACGCCTCCCTGGCTACTCCAGAGTTCTTCCGCATGTTTGACCTTAAAACCAAGATGGTCGACTACACTATGACTACGTGTGCAGGAAAAAAGAAGTTGCAGGGTCGCATAGCATCTGGCTTTGTTGTCTCCTCTTGCGACCAGAAGAGACAGTTCAAGTTGCCAGACCTGATTGAGTGTTCCTCCATCCCTCGGAACAAAAAACAAATTGTAACTAGAGAAGTTGTGGAGGCTCATCCACATTTGCGACGGTTAAAGAATGCTATACCAGCCTTTCGGCCAGATGTGGACATTGCCCTTTTGCTTGGCTCGGACTGCCCGAGCTTGTTCTGTGTGAACGACCAAGTTAAAGGACCTCCAGGTGCACCTATCGCACAACAATTGCCATTAGGCTGGACAGTCATAGGCCCAGTGTGCATAAACAAGATGCACCCACCATCGTCGTTGGACTCCAATCAAGCACAGGTGCTTAAAGGTGGACGTCCTACACTTGTGCGCAGTTGCCTAAGTCACATCTCAGTCTACTGCCAAGGAATAACTCCAGAGTATTCCTCCACCTTCAAAGTCTCTGAGAGAGACGAAGCCATAGCGCTCTTGAAAGATGAGCAAAGGTTCTTGGACAGTATGAATGCTCAAGTCTCACGAAGTACAGAGGGAGATTGGGTAGCTCCTTTGCCCTTTAAGTCAGATAAGCCCACTTCGCCAAACAATAGACACATGGCAGGGAAAAGACTCTGGTCCCTAAAGAAAAGAATCCATCATCAGGGTAGAACTCTAACTGAGGCAGCCCTTAGAAACGAAGGTCTGTGGGTAGTTAATGCCAAAAGGTTGGTCAACAGTTGTATTTTCAAATGTGTTAAATGCAGGTGCCTTAGGCGAAACTGTCAAAATCGGTTAATAGCAGAACTACCTCAGGATAGGACTTTGACAGACCCACCCTTTTCCCACGTGGGAATTAATGTGTTTGGTCCTTGGGAAATTGTTACCAGAAAAACCAGGGGTGGTGTTGTAAATAATAAAAGATGGGCGGTTTTGTTTACTTGTTTGTCAAAACGAACTGTCTATATTGAGGATGTAGAGGGAATGGACACTTCATCATTTTTAAATGCATTGAAAAGGTTCATAGCCCTCAGAGGGCCAATTAAGTCAATTCGATCGGACTGTGGCACCAATTTTGCATGTGCAGACCTTAGCCAACCACTTCTGGAAGAGGTGGAAGGCCGAATACTTAAGCCAGCTTCCAACCAGAAGACTCTGGCAAACCCCAAAGGACAATGCCAAGGTGGGAAACCTTGTGTTGCCAAAGGACAAAGACTTGCCCCGCTATGCCTGGCCTATGGGCATTATACTAAAGACCTTTCCTTGCCCTGACGGTAAGGTTAGAAAAGTTCAAGTAAAGACTCATAGTAAGGACAAAATGTCTGTCCTGGACAGACCAATTAGTGACCTCGTGTTGCTTATTGGAGATGTTTAAAGTTCTAGTGTTTGTATTGTTGTGTATACAAAGGTGTTTGTATGTTTTTGATTGGTAAATTCCCACATCCTGGGAATTTAGCGGGGAGTGTTCCGTCCCCCAGGACGATGGTTTGCCTTACCTATTGGTCGTTTGTTTGTTTTCCCTCCTTTGCATTTTGTTTCAGCCTCTGGCTGCAAAGCCCAGGAAAAGTGGCTTGGAATCTGCAAGAGCTGGCTGCAGTTTTCTTTGCAGTGATTGGTCAAAGAGTGCAACATCTTAGGACCGCCCTTTTTACCAGGGTCTAGTCTCCATTTTAGAGCTTCATTCTGGCTATAGTCTTCCAACGTGCTGGAGCTGTGCAAGGCTAACTGGGACAAATCATCCTCAAAACCAGGCCAATCTAAGCCTATCCAAATTAGATAAGTATTGAATTATATTGATCTGGAATAGGAACTCTAGTTAGAGGAGCAGGGTTATTCTGTCGCTTCTAGAACTAATCTTTGCTGTAAAGATAGGGAAGGAAAGAGTTTCTCCTTCTAATATAGGCAGCGTGATTAGGGTATAGCGGTTTTATAATCACCTTTGCTTTCTGGAACCAGGGATAATTCTGTACCTAAAACCTATAGAAATTTGTTTCATTTTCTGCAACTTTAAGATCTGTGCCAGGTTTACAACCTTGTATGAATAAACATCCTTTTTTGAAGTTATCCAAACTCAGTCGTTCAATATCTATAGGACAGCTTATAGGGATTTGCAGTTCGCCCGGATAAAGGACAGCACGTTTCAGTTTTATAGTTTTTTACTGTCCGGCGGACGGCACATTTATGCAGTCAGCAGCTTTGCCAGAATCAACCTTTCGGTTTTTCAACATCAACGTCTGGCTGGGAAACGTTGATTCTGGCAAAAATATGACATACTCTATTCTCTTAGTAAACTTTGGGAAAAGGAAGAAAATCCAGTTTTTAGATCTACTACTGAATTTCTCTAAAGCTTGAATATAGATAGAACATGTATGCCCTATGTTCTTTTTTCACTGCCACCTGTTGAATAACAAAGCTATAAGTGTGCATAAAAATGACATTTTATGTAAAAGGCTCACTAGTAAAAATCTAATTCTTTCAGTTCAGAGGGGGAAATGTTCTTTTGAGACATGCAGTTTATCAGAGTATATAATCTTCCTGAGCCATACCACATCAGACCTTTTGGTTGTCTAGTTGTGGACTGTGGAATCTGACTAGCAACATATCTTACAAGCTAATTGTGTACACACGAAATTTTATCAAAATAAAGGTGATAAATTTCACCTATAATTTCATTATTCTATATTATTCCTGTTTTGAAATGCCGGGTGATTCTATAACAGATTTCTATAAATTATGCTTTGTAATCTATGTGGTCAAATGTATTAGTTTTCATTCTCTCACTTTCAATGTTGTTTTAATCTCAAATTCTTTCCATCCCTAAACTGTGGACATTTGTGAAGCTTTGATCAAATGTTCAACTCATTCCTCAGGGTGTTTTTACTTTGTTTTATAAGCTTTTATTTATGTATTTAACATTTGATTTTTAAAATCTGTTGTACATTGTGGGTCCTGGGGGGCTGAGAGATGATACATAAATATCATAAACAGACACACAAAATAAAATGCCTCCCTACTGTTTATTTGCACATGGTCAACAGCAATTTGATGCCAGGTTCACTTCTGCCCATTGGTGCCCCTAGATCACTGCTTCTTAAACTGTGGGTCCCAACCCCAAATGGGGTCCCCTTAGGTCAATGTTGGGGTCCTGAAAAATTTGGCAACAATAAATGCTTTTTTAATGTCAACTACTAACTGTTTCAGACATTTAGACAAATCTGTTGTGCAGTATTTAACATGGACTCTGCAGAAGATGCTTCATAAAAGGAAAATCAGTCTGTTTAGCTTGCAAAAGCAGATTTGTTATCAGTAAATGTTTGATTTTATATACCTGTTTTATATATCTATATACTTGGGATCATATAAACATGTATTGGGTCAAAAGGGTTTGTGGGTGGAAAGGTTTAAGAAGCCCTGCCCTAAACTACATAATTGTGGATGCAGTCCGGTTGGAAAGTTACAAATGTGTAAACACTAGGCTTGCTCAAATAATTCGTTTTTCCCATTAACCGTTATTAATTCGTTATTTTCGTTTGTTTTGAAGCAATTTTGAAGCATTGGTTGTCCACACGTCTGGATATCGCGGTTTCGAATCGCGAGAGGCCGTTTTTCGTTATGTCGTCGTTTTTTTCGTTAGGAAAAAAAAGCTTTTGCAAAAAAAAAAAAAAAGCCACCCGAAAGGTGGCTACTCTCTGTGGGCCTCCAGGTGCCCCCCACGGACCCATACACTTTGCCGCCTTCCCCGGCAGCCGGAAAGGCCGCGGAGGCTCCAGGCGGCCGCTGCACATCCAGGCCTCAATTTCCGCCCTTCCCCAACAGCCGACATACATACACACGCACACACACACACACATCTCCATATCCATGTACACCCGCCCTCCTCCGCTACCTCCTCGCCCCTTCCCGGGAGGGCATCTCTTTCCTGGGACGGCGTCCTATGTGAGGCCAGTGCTTGGCGCCTGGCTAGGCCTCGCCTCCCTTCTCAGGCAGCAGGCCCAGCCAAACCCTTCCTCCACCTTTCCCTCCTGCAAAGGGCAGCTGCTCGGAAGCCCAAGGCAGCAGGATGGCGACAGAGGAAAACCACCCTCTGTGGCTGTGCTCCGACCTCAGCCAGCAAAACATTCTGGACTCCAACTCCCAGAAACGCTTGCAAGCTTCTTCAATGGCTATGAATTCTGGGAGTTGAAGACCCAAGCGGTTTCCAGCAATGCCAATGGATGGCGTTCGGGACTCCAACTCCCAGAAACCCTCGTGGATGGTTCAAAGACCAGGGATTCTGGGAGATGAAGTCCACGGTACCGGTTGAAAAGGCCATTGGCCAGGCGCCAAGGGAAAAAGGACGGCAAAAACAAAGTCACCCTCCTTTTCTATATGACTGGCCTTCATGGTCTCTCAATTAGCAATAATAATAATAATCTGTGGAAGGTCCAGGGTGGGAGAAAGAACTCTTGTCTGTGGGAGGCAAGTGTGAATGTTGCAATTGGTCACCTTGATTAGCATTGAATAGCCTTGCAGCTTCAAAGCCTGGCTGCTTCCTACCTGGGGGAATCCTTTGTTGGGAGGTATTAGCTGGCCCTGATTGTTTCCTGTCTGGAATTCCCATTTTCTGGGTGTTGTTCTTTTACTGTCCTGATTTTAGCTTTTCTGTAGCTAAAAATGCATATAAAATTGATTCTATAGGGAGGATAAATGATTGGATTTCAACTCCTACAGCTTAGCTTTCTCTGCCAATAATGGTACCATATCAAACTAAACCTCCCAAGATTCTGTAGCGGTGAGCCATCTTGGATATTGTAAGGGATTTATTATTATTATTATTATTATTATTATTATTATTATTATTATTATTATTAGACCTTGCTCCCAGGAAGGTGCCTTCGCTGTGGCTCCCAACTTATCTATCTACCTTTCCACATATTCTCCACATTGTGTGTATGTGTATGTATATTATATATACATGAGCCCCGATGGCGAAGTGTGTTAAAGCACTGAGCTGCTGAACTTGCAGACCGAAAGGTCCCAGGTTCAAATCCCGGGAGCAGAGTGAGTGCCCACTGTTAGCTCCAGCTTCTGCCAACCTAGCAGCTTGAAAACATGCCAATGTGAGTAGATCAATAGGTACCGCTCTGGCGGGAAGGTAATGGCACTCCATGTAGTCATGCCGGCCACATGACCTTGGAGGTGTCTATGGACAACACTGGCTCTTGGGCTTAGAAATGGAGATGAGCACCAACCCCCAGAGTCAGACATGACTGAACTTAACGTCAAGGGATACCTTTACCTTTACCTATACACACACACACACACACACACACACACATTATGCAGGGACTATATATATATTACACAGTATATATCACACACACACCAATTTAACAAAGTTTCAGCCACAAAAACAAAGTTTCTGAAGTAGAACAATGACTTTCACAGTAAAGACAACCCAATTTAACAGGAAATAAGACTTTCAAACCAGGAACAGATTTCTGCAATTATTAAAAAATGGTTTATTATAAAAGCTATGAAAATTCGCCAAAAATCAGAGGATAAGGGAAACGTTCCAAATTTTGGTGAGCTATCAGTGTTAAATGTGTTCTACCACTGTACCAAGTTGGAAGAAGATCACTCAAAAAATGAGGGTGGGAGAGTCCTGTAAAGTCCTCTCCCTCTGTGCTGTTTTTGGGAATTGCGCATGCGCGTCCGCCATTAACGAATTAATTTCGAAAATAACGAATTTTCGTTAATTTCAAAAAATTTTGGGGACAAAATTCGTAAATAGCAACAAAAACGAAAAACTGCCCCCTCTAGTTTTGAAACGAGTTTAGAATCAAATTTTTCATGGATCGATCAAGCCTAGTAAACACCATAGTCTGGGTGTTATGCAATGAATCCCATCCTATCCTCACCACCAATTCCCATGTATCAGGCAGCATAATTTGTGATTGACAGAAATATATTCCCTTGTCAATTGAGAAGTAGCTAACAAATATTCCCACTCTCTCCAATAAGCAATCTCCAAAAGTGATCCCTGTTGCAATTTTCCCTTATGCTGGAGATCATTTATACAAGCTGGCTCGAGATTATCAACCTGCTGCTTCCCAAATGACAAGGAAAGAGATACCCATCAATTTCGGTGATTGTGGGGTTGGGAGATTTTCACACTCCTATGTATTCCTTAAACTAAGGGTTACATTGAAATCATGAATACAAAACAGTCACAAAAGTCTAGGTTATACCTAGAATCCTGTCCAAGAGGATTCTAAGTGTTATGTCCACTATAGCAAGTACCAAACTTGATCTAATGTTCTATTTTTCAGTAAGGAAGTTGAAACCCACAAGTGTATTTGCTTGCATCTCTACGAAGTAAGGGTCACACCATTATTTCTTTCTTATTTCATTTGTCCCCAAAAAGATTACATGGAAAACAGAGGAAGAAACTCAAACTATTAACACTGAACAACAGCAATAACTATCTTTACTTTACTGGATATATTCTGTTAGTGCAGCTGTTGGCTCAGACATGCTTGTGCTTGTCAGCTAACTAGAAATGTTACATTTCTTGAAAGATTTAATATGCTCATATCGTTTTCTCAGCTGTAAGAAAGTTATCTTTTATTCTGTCACAGTATTTATTAAAAATGGCCAGCGATTATCTTTGGCTCAAGCACAAAGAATCTGACCTTTCCTCTTCTAAAACCCAATTTTTACATAAAGATCTTAAAATAATAATATTATGTTTGTCATTATGAATGATGTATTAAAATATTATTAGATTTCTGGTATTTCTCCATCTATTCCCTTTCCTTGTTTTGCATGGTTTGCCAGGGGAAAAAGTAACTCCAAATAAGTACTGTAAATATTAATAAAGTTGATTATTCGGGGTGTGTATGTGAATGCAGAATAAATTTTGCAACACGCGGATATTGCTGGCAGCCCCAGGAGTCCCTCCTAGCTAAGGATCGTTGCAAACTGTATGTGGGGAACTCCCAAATCACTCCATTTTATGTGGTTTGGCTTGCGGTCTGTAACGGAAGTTCTCCCTGCAATTCCATGTTCTCATGAGATGTGTTGCTTTTGTTAGGACCTGTAACACAATGCTGTAGTCTATAGGATGCCTTTACATTTCTGCATTTCAGCTGTACTCAAAATCTCTGGATGCAATGAACCAGCAGATGGGAGCACTGCTTGGAAATAAGAGAAATTGGGGGAAGTATTTTTGTGGTTGTTTTCAATGATCTAGATGTAAAGGCTTCCCCTGATGTTAAGTCCAGTCATGTCTGACTCTGGGGGTTGGTGCTCATCTCCATTTCTAAGCCGAAGAGCTGGCGTTGTCCGTAGACACCTCCAAGGTCATGTGGCTGGCATGACTGCATGGAGCACCGTTACCTTCCCGCCAGAGCGGTACCTATTGATCTACTCACATTGGCATGTTTTCGAACTGCTAGGTTGGCAGAAGCTGGAACTAAGAGCAGGCGCTCACTCCGCTCCTGGGATTCGAACCTGGGACCTTTCAGTCTGCAAATTCAGCAGCTCAGTGCTTTAACACACTTCGCCATATGATTTCCCATTTTCATTTAGTAATCAGAATGTCTTTGTGTGTATATCTTCCAGCTTTCTGTCTATTGTAGTACAGTAGAGTCTCACTTATCCAAGCTAAACGGGCCGGCAGAAGCTTGGATAAGCGAATATGTTGGATAATAAGGAGGGATTAAGGAAAAGCCTATGAAACATCAAATTAGGTTATGACTTTACAAATTAAGCACCAAAACATCATGTTATACAACAAATTTGACAGAAAAAGTAGTTCAATATGCAGTAATCTTATGTTGTAATTACGGTATTTATGAATTTAGCACCAAAATATCACGATATATTGAAAGCATTGACTACAAAAATGGCTTGGATAATCCAGAAGCTTGGATAAGCGAAGCTTGGATAAGTGAGACTCTACTGTATTACCCAGTTGGGATGACTCTCAATGAGTGTGAGGAGCACCACAACACATAAGGGAGAAGAGTGAGGAACTTTCCCAGACTCTCTACAATCCAGATAAAGAGTTTCCAGGGATTGGATTTGGTCTGGATTTGGAGGCCCTCTCTATTCTGGTGTTATCCCATTTTTGTACCTGCAATATTATGGGCTGGAGGAGTGGATCACAACCTCCCCCCCCCCACCCCCAAATCCCTGAAGTCTGTAGAATCTGTACCAGAATTACTTGTATCCTTTTAATGGCATACACAAGCATAAATCTACCGTATGTCTTTTTGGTGGTTTATGTAGGGTTTTGTATTTCCTTCTTCTGCCTCACCAACAAATCTCTCCTCCTATAGATTAACTGGAAAGTTACTATACCTACCTATGGCCATTCCATGCCTGATGAGAATAGGGTATTGGAGAAACATCTGGCTAACAACCACATCACAAAAGGCTTAATTCGGCTCTATATGCCGGTTTAGCCCAGGTTATCCGTGGAGCCCGCTGGCTCCAGTCAAATGATGCTGGTGCTGCTCCGTGAGTGAAGTAGGGCAGAGCCGGTGCATGCTGAGACATCCTGTGTTGGCATTGGAATCCATGGAGGAAGCCGTGCAATCAATGCTTCCCCCAATGGGATCTCGCTTTATTGGAACTGGCTGATATGGAGAGTGGGGTTCCTTATGCCCTCCGATGATGTGGAGTGATTTTGAGGCTGTGTGACAAGGTCACAAAGTCCCCGTAGCCAGACCTGAAAAAATTGCATCATCTGCTGTGATCTTCAATGGATCCCAGTGGATTTCAGCAGATGTTTTAGTCATTTCGCATCTGGCTAGGATGATATAGCCAGGCTGGTGTCTTCCCTTCCCACTGATCTCACCCAGACACAAGAGGGCTAAAATACATCTACAGTAAGTCCAATATGGTCAACTCTATTATACACCGAAGCTGTACAGGATACTGGCTTATATTGGGCAATGATCTCTTTAAGTTTGCAGTTTGGTTTGAATTTAAAAAATCATTTTCATGCTGTCTCCCTCAAAGTTATTTCAAGTTCTGGCTTGGGTATTTTCCCAGCTGTAAATGTCTGGGTATCTGTGTATAGTTCTTTTAACATCTAAGAAATTAAAGTGTGATGTATCTGAACATTTGACTGAAAGGTATCTACCTTTATGGCTAGATTTGCACACTACTGCCATAAAAAACAGGACCATGGGGCTGCCTGGGCAAGGAGGAATTAGCCAAGGCCACCCAGAAACCTGCATCTGTCTAAGTGGGCTGTAGTCCACAAAAGTTATGCCAAATAAAATGTGTCGGTTTTCAATGCACCACAATGGTCTTTGTTGTTTTTGTTGCAACAGATTTGACACAGCTACCCTGCTGACTAGAAATGTTCATGTAGAAACTATGGTGTGTATTGTTCTCCTTACCTTTCCCCAACTGGCACAGAACCGAGGTAGAGTATAATTCCAACCGCACTACTTACATTGGCTTCTGGCTTGAACTCAGGGCTGTGGAAGAATCACCTCCTTTCCAGACCATTCAGCCTTTCTGTCCCCATTCTAGCCAGCCAAGATGGCTTCTTCGAGATTCAAGCATATTAGACTAAGTCTCCGCAATTGGGCCAAACCACTTCCTGCCCAAGCTCTTGATCCCTTCTGCTTGAGGCAAGTCAGAGAGACTGAAGCATGGACGTGTTTGAGGTAACGGAGGTAGGGAAGGAAATTTTCAATTGCTGCCAAGGGAACAATATCCCAAACTGAATTTCCAGGAGGATTTGCCTTCCTCTCCTTTCCCCTGCCAACAATCCCATTACAGCTACAACTCATGTTGGTTTACTACCTAAAACAGAAGAAACTTCAGGATGTCTGGTCAGTGGTCAATCTGAATACCCCGACCCCTCCTTGAGACTGCCACCTCCCAAACATTTACTGGGTGTGAATCAGGAAGAGCCCTATTCCTGAAATTCTAATGTTCCTAAAATTCTTGTTGGAGTTTGCAGCCTTTGCATATTTATACTCAATGGCAGTTAGATTGCATGCTACTCTCTAGAAGTTCAGGCACATCATACATATGATAACTTCATACTTGGAACAAGAACAAGCTGCAGTTACATTGTAGAAGGTGATTGAAAGTGAAGTTGTGACCATACTGACATGTGAATGTGAAAGAAACAGATGGTTCTGTTTGGAAACTTTTATATATCAAACAGAATTGACCTCTTCGGAATGAGCTTCATCACATGCCCTCCAATTTTTTATATTTCTTCTTGTTTCCATTATCATTGACAACTAAGTATTAGTATTTAAAATATCATTTTAATCATCCCGTCAGAAGAGAGAGGAGCCCCCCACCAAAGGATTTTTTTTTGTGCTGTGTTCAGTTTCCTGCTGCTATTGTTTTGTTTTGTTCTGTTTCTTTAATGGAGCAATTTTCTCATTGTTCTCTCCAGACAGCTGCATAGATTATATATATGTGTGTATAACGAATTTGCTACAGCTGCTGGAAATCTCTACTAAAATTCAATGCTGAGTATTTCTCCTTGCTTCTCTAAATAAAATATCCTTTTAGCTTCCTTTTGGCTTATTTTGATAGATTTCCCAAAGAGCCTCCTTACCGAATTGTTTACATTATCTGAAAACTTCCTCTACTCTTTACATCTGTACCTAACCACATTGGCTATTGTTGCATTCTCTCCCTGTTTAGAATTGAATAGAAATGGCAGACATTTCCCAAACACTCTTATTTTAAAATGTGTCCCACTCCTGCTCATTAGAGAAATCTAGTCAAAACATCGCTTGCAATTTCATATTACTTCAGTGGGATCTTTGCTAATGTCAAAATGTTTGTGTTGGTTTGGGCCTGCCCAAACCCTTAAATGCAATTGCGCTGAGGAACACCAGATGTTCAGGGAGAAAGCAAAGGCAGCTTCCTCTACACTAGGGATGCTTTGAAAGTGGATTGTAAAGACCAAAACCACAATGAATGTGACAACCCTGAGGATATTGACCTGGAACTTCTCCAACCACTCAGTATCACTGGTTGGCTTCCATTGACTTCATGCCAAGTGTGTCCCTCAAAATTAATCTCTATCCCAGATAATATATGGTGTTCATATCCCATAACAACCAGTGAGGTTGAGAGAGTGACCCAGGATCACCCACTGGATTTCCATATCCAAGCAAAGATCAAGCCCTGTTCTCAAGCCGCTACGCAATGCTGATTCCTAATACAGGTTAATCACCTTATATCCAAAATTCTAAAATTGGAAAGATTCCAAAATTGATCATATGGGTGGTTGGTGCAAAAACACTTTTGTTTTCTGACATTTCATGCACACAATTATTAAAAATATCAGGCTGTGTATATAAAGTGGATATGAAATGTAAATGAATGTTGTGTTTAGACTTGGGTTCCATCTTTAAGATACCTTTAAGATACTAATATGTAAATATAGGTATTCTGATTCCCCCTCCCCCCAATAAATCCAAAATACTTCTGGTCACAAACATTTCAGATAAGAGATAAAAGCATTTCAAATAACAAACTTGTATGGCCATATACAAATCAAAATTTTACATGAGATGTTAAGCCAAATCCCAGCCAGCTGCAAGTTATGTTCTTTCTTCTACATTTCAATTCTATTGAAAAAAGAATAACAGCAACAGCAAAGGAATTAATTCAACTCAAGGCAATCTTCAATAACCAAATGTCACTTTTACAGAGCATTTCAAGTTTAAACATTTTCTTTTGGCTTAACTCATTTCCAGTACATAAAAAGGGAAGACACTGTTCTGAGAAAGAATCTCCAACCCTAATAGAACCCATTGCAAGTTATTCAATCCGTGCCTCCCTGTAGATCTTTCTGTTTCCAGTATTTTGTAAACATGATTATGGTGGAGTTAATGCATTCTGGATCAGATTCCTGTGTGTGAGTTTCCAGAAAATTCACACATAGAATTTGAAGAATTAGCATGGGTTTTACTGGGACATCATTTATAATAATCTTTATATTTTTAATAGCGTTCCCAAAGAGGTCTGCAAATTTATACGTCCATCTATTATGGCTGCAACTGGGTTTCTTTTTGATAATATTTCATATATTAGTCTAATTACTAATCCTATCTAGAATAGGAAAAAGTAAAGATTTCCCCTTGATGTTAAGTCTAGTTGAGTCCGACTCTGGTTTGTGGTGCTCATTTCTATTTCTAAGCTGAAGAGCCAGTGTTGTCCATAGATGCCTCCTAGCACATGTGGCCAGTATGACTGCATGGAGCGCCATTATAGACTAGGACCATTGAATTCATGTAATTTATATGATGTTGATTTAACATTCATCATTTAATTTTACTTGGGGCTAGATTTACATTTCTAATACTGCTGCTAAACTTCTTCCTCCAAAGAAGCACATAATATATTCAATAGAATATAACAGATGAGAATATATATATTGTCAGGCTTTGTAAGGATTTTAAAAACTTATGTGTTTCAGTCTGCCTTTAGTTTATTTTAGTGTAGTGTGTTTTAACTGAGATTTTAACTGCTGCTATTTTATTCAATATTTTAATTGCCATATGTAAGTATTCAAGCTGTTGTTGTTTAAGCATGTTTACATAATTATGGGGATAGGATCAGAGAGTAATGAGAATTAGAAAGATGCAAATTGTGACACCAGCCATAAACTTTGAAAGCATTGAGTAACATGACAAAGGTCTGTTAAACAGCTGGCCCATTAGTCAAACAATGGCATAGCAATACCTTCTGTTTAACTGAAAGTCAGTAAGGCATTTAAATGCAAAGGATTAGTTTGTTACAAATGCAATAGGAAACCAGCATGTTATTAGAAGTAGTTTGCCAAGAAACCATCTTGTCTGTTCATGCCTCTGCTAATGGATTATCCTCAATGAGCATGCATGTCTAGTAGTTACATTGAGACATAGAGTTGAAAAATAGTCAGCTACCTCAAGATTTATTTAGAACTCTAATTGAAAAATGTATTTGTGGAAAAACTTTTTTGTTCTAAACACAGTGTTTCTGTGCAAAAATTTGGTTGAGATCCTACACCATCAGATGTAATTAAGGACTTTATCGCATTAAGCCACTATTTCACGTTAGTCATTCAATCTTTGATACCAGATACATACTAACATGAGCACTTTTGTTATCTTACCTCTCTTCATTCGTGCAATTACACCAATGTATTATTCCATGATTGTACTTCCACATAACCATCTTCATTCACTTTTGCTGCTCCATAATGTTTTGTTATTTTTAAAGTAATTTCGCAGTTCCAGCAATGGCTAATTTTTAAAAAGGCAAATTGTTTTCTAAAATATTTTTAAAATAGCTTGGGAATAGTGACAATGGGAAGACTGGGAAAATAGTAGAAGTCTTCCACCTTCTGCCAGTAGGCTGACAGAAGGTTGCTTCAATGCCAGTGTGAACTCCTCGTGAAATAACATCCAGCTCTGTCATCATAGCTACATCTGACAATTATTTTATTTACAACATTTTTACCCCGCCTTTCTCACCCGAGGGGACTCAAGGCGGCTTACATAAATTGGCAAAAATTCAATGCCCATAACAATACACTAAAAACAACAGCTCATACAAATATAAGTAAAAACAGATTATACAAAATTTAAAAACATAAATTGAAATCCATTCATCCAAGATCCTCATACGTAAATCTTAGTTTAGACCATGTGAAATCATTGTACTTATTCATTATAATGTCATCTTACATGAAAAAACCCTATTTTTTCAGCTAGGGAACCTTCCAATAGAAGGGTTTCTAAGGTGCTGAAGACTGGGGCACTGGGAAATTACATCTGCAGTGCTCTCCCAATCACAGAGTGTCTTGAGAACAGTCGGATGGATACACACACATACACCAGAGTCTTGCCAAAACTACTTCTTCCAAAGTACACCTCAGAAAGCCTTCAGTTGGGCTATTCATTGGCTGGAACAGTAGATTTTGGGTATCATGTTTGGTCTTGAATGACCATACACATGAATCCTAAAACATATGAGATTCTAAATACATTTGACATTCTCATAACTATTTTCTTTTAATAAAAATAGTGTTTTCTATCTAAAAGTTTCTTCTCAAAAATTGGATTTTTCACAAAAAGCTTTCAAATATGCAAAGACATAAAATTCACAAAATTGTAACCATATTTACGGACACTATTCATTCTTTGATGTTTTAACCAAAACAACAGAATTTAGATACCAAGCAAAACTGGCTCTAGGATCTGCAGGTGTGTCCGCTATGGGTGATATAAGATGACACAGGTTCATCAAGCAAAGAGTGTGTTAGTCATGGAGTGTCAAAGCAATACCAACCTGCTGGATTGGCATCTGCTTCAAACCCAGACATGAACTTTGCCCTTACATTTCCTCTGGGACAAGATTACAGATCCCAATAATGTCACACACAACATCAGAGATGCATTGACTTGTGGGTTTCCATAACCATTTGCATGTTGATTGTCTTGATCTCTCAGTGGGAACTTTCCATGCAACATCTGTCACCAATACTCATTTATATTTAATTGTCCTAGTCTATATTCCAGGCAAGGAGGAAGCAATCAAACTGATAGCACAGAAAGCTTTGCCTGAGAAACATGGACAAATACTAAGCATATGTTAGACTGAAAATCTTAATGATGATGATGATGATGATGATGGTGATGGTGGTGATAATAATAATAATAATAATAATAATAATAATAATAATAATAACTTTATTCTTGTATCTCCGAGGGTACTCGGGGTGGCTTACATGGGGACCAAGCCCAGCAATATATAATAAAATACAACAACATAAAATACACTCCAATTACAACAAATTAATACATCAGAACTATAAAATCACAACATCACACAAATGACAAATGTTTTGATGTTTCCTTCAAAGAATACAATATATAGACTAGAAGCATATTCCATACTGTTGGCCTTCACAGTTTCATGGTATCCTGTTTTATTTTGTTGCTAAATTTGGCTCTGAAATTTGATGGAGTTAGTTAGTAAGTAAATTATGGTGAGCATTCTACATTTACTGTGGTTATGGACACAGGACCTCCACAAAAATGGGAAAATGTGAATAACAAATCCACATTTCTGTAGGAAACTCTTAGTCCTCCAGTGACTTGAAGGTTGGGTTGCTAACCTGAAAGCTGCCAGGTTCGAATCCCACCCGGGGAGAGTGTGGATGAGCTCCCTCTATCAGCTCCAGCTCCATGTGGGGACATGAGAGAAGCCTCCCACAAGGATGGTAAAGACATCAAAACATCCGGGCGTCCTCTGGGCAACGTCCTGCAGACGGCCAATTCTCTCACTCCAGAAGCAACTCCGGTTGCTCCTGACACGAAGAAAAAAAAAAGTCCTCCAGTATGACTCTATAGTCAATGTCTGGTGGAAGTCATGTTGGAGGACCTAAAGATTCCTATAGAGAACATTTCAATCAAATCTGCAAAAGTCCAAACCACCAATGAAGTGCATCCCACAATAATACTAGACACAGTTCTACTATCTCAATTTGAAGTAATCGCTACACTTCCTGGTTCTTTATCCTGTCCGTATCTGTAAACTAGTATACAAGTCAAAATATTTCCTGAACGGCTTTGTTACTTTTTCTCCTTTACCACCAACAAAACGAAAGCTCCAACACTCCCTCCTAATTTCAATCAGTTGATGAGGCCTTTGATTAATAGAACTTACTTCCAAGTAAAGTATAGTTTTGAAGGTGTGTTTTCATGTATTACAAGCTTAAAGAATGTGCTGCTTTATAGAAACCCTTTTCTTTCACTTTCTCATCTTGAAATTCAAGATGCTGAAAAAGATTAACTCATTTCTAACTACATTGGCTTAGAAGCAAGCTAGCACAGCTGCGGGGAAATGAATAACACCAAAATTGTGAAATCCATGTAAGCACAGTTCTGGCTAAAACATGAGCAAAAAAAGATCTTAAGCCATTTTTTCCTCGGGTTTGGAAGCATGCGAATCATGTCTTTGTGCTGCATTTTGTTTGGGTTTGAGTCTTCAAGTGCAGTGATATTTTTCCAAGTTTCCTACCATCAGAGTATTTTTTTTCCACATTAAACTGTCTGCTGAGAATCCACTTCAAACCTGTGCACAATCCCACTCTGTCACAAAGGATTCTGGAAATTGGGAGACTATGAGCAAGGTGTGCTTGAAGTTCCTACAATGTGTTGACCAAGTCTTTTCAATGTCACCAGTCTATACATGGATTTTGTGCAGTTTCAAGATTTTGTGCAGTTTTCGCTTTTCAGGTGAATTGAGTTTCCACAGTGCTCAGTCTTCATCTTCCAGTGATAGAAAGACAAAAGGGTGCAACCCAAAAGGCCAGCAGATTCTAGCCTAAAGCTCTTGCTGCCCACTCAAAAGCATTTCAGATATACATTGAACTAAAAATCAGTCACAACAATTCTAAATTACTTTTTTAAAGCCTACTGTTGTTATGTCAACTCTTATATGGATTTGATCTTTGTTTTTTCAGAATTCAAATATATATGACCCCCACAGCCAAAGGACTGACAACTGCAGTTTCACCTACACACATACAAAAAAATATGTCCTCTCTAAAAAATTTCTAAGTATTCCAGAGAATTCTATGGTATGTTTCTGCCAAAAGTTACCATAGAGTCATCCTGGAGTATCAGCAAATTCCTAAAGAGAATACCTCTCTATGAACTTTCAAGGTTGATTCTATGGTAACCTCTGGCAGAAGTCATTCATTTCAGCAAGGTTTATTATTATTATTCAGTTTCTTGTTTCCATGAAAAGTTCAGGAAAGTATCCCTCATGGATACAAATTGTATTATATCTTTGAATTTTAATAATAAAAATCATGCTAACTTATTGTTGTGTTCCTTCAAGTCATTTCCAAGTTTTGGTACACCAAGGAAAAGTTATCACAAAGTTTTTGTGGCAAGATTTGTTCTGTGGAGAGTTGCCTTCCTTTGAGGCTAAGAAAGTATAACATGCCCAAAGGTCATCCAGCGGGTTGCCATGGCCAAGTAGATATCCAAATTTTCATTTCCAGAATCATAATTCAATGTCCAAGGACTACACCAGAGTGCCTCTCTATGTTCTTTCCTAAGGAAGATTATCATAGTCAAAACATATCTTTCACTCATGTTTCCACCTTTTTCAAATAATCTTAAACTAGAGACTCTAAAAAGAGTTGTTGTTGTTGTTGTTGTTAAAAGACAGCAAAATCAAATAAACAATTTATTGTCTTAAAAATTACTGAGATTTGTAAATGGAATTAAATATGGATAATCTTTTAGAAGGAAACATACCTTGAAATACTATGAAGCGTTTTGGCAAAGTTCATTAAAACAGAAAAATCAAGTACCAGGGTAGAGCTAAAGACATGCTTAGAACAAGCTCCATATGATTTTTAAAAATTGTTCTCATCTAATAAATGGAAACAGCATAATAATTTAATAAATCAATTTGCAAAGGAAATGCTAGCCATTTGGCAAAAATATAAAACTGTGTTATCTCCACTTTGCCCTTAGGAAAACCATTAAGCTTTTTTGGAGCAAAGATGTATAACATAATGTGGTTTTTACTGGAATTTTTTTTAATTAACGTGGAAATCACCTTGCATCACAGCCCTGGGAGAAACAGATAAAATAAAATCATAGTTAAATAAAAATTGGATAGATTCTTTCTCTATTCCAAAGAAATAGGCTGGTTTGGGGGCCATGGGCAGGCTGTGTGTTGTACAAACTCTATCCTCCAAAAAAGTGGAAAAATAAAGACTTCAGGAAGAATGAAAATGAGAATGTTACAGGTTGAGTATTTCTTATTCAAACTGCTCATGTTCAGAAGTTTTTTGGAATTTGGATATATTTTTAATACTTTGCATTTGCATTTAGGTACATAGTGAGATATCCTGGAGATGGGACACAAAAGTCCTTCCTTTGAATAGGATTTGCTATTGTGTGAATTACAATTGTGTGAATCCATGAGACATCCAGGAATTTAGGAGTCGTACTATATATACAATATACACAAAATCAGATGTTTAAAGTTCAGGAAAGTATCCCTCATGGATACAAATTGAATACAACCAGCAAAAGATCAGGAGAACTGAACAAAATATGGTTTAGTCAATGGGAACAACGCATACACAAAACATGCATATTAGGAAAACAACATTAAAATGCATACACTAGGAAAATGCATACAATTTTCCATGGGAGAAGTTAAAAATAAAGTCATGTAGCTTGGTTAGAACAAAGAATGGGATGGCAATAGAGGTGGGTTTCTGAATGTTCGGGTCCCAGTTTAGATTTCATTGAGATTGTCCCTAAATAAGCCCAAGAGTCTTGCTGACCTAAGGCGACCTCACACAAGTGACAGAGCCTTAATAATCTCTTTGTCCTTTCTTTAACTTCCTAACCTCTCTTCCTCTCTGTCTCCTTTGTGACAGGGCTACTGGCCGGAACAAAGCCTTGGTGACTTAAAAGGAGACAATTAAGCAAGGGAAGCGGTTCCTGAGAGGATGAAGGATTTACTGTCCCCCAGCTTTTAAATACCAAATGCTTCTGTGGGATTATCTTGAATACAACACTGATACTGAAGAGTGTTTCAGATAAGAAACCTTCAGGTTAATTAAGACGAATTTAAACATCTTCACTCAATAGCAAAGGGCATGACCTTGCTTTGGCCAAAAATAAAAAGGACTCAAAGAACTGTTGGAAATGAAGGCAGATCATAGATGATCCAGATCTTGGTTGAGTTCCTTCAGTCAATAACAACATGCCCACCAACATAATTTATTTTGAGATGAAGAAATAGAACAACTCTACATGGTTAGTACAACCACCACCATCGAATTATTGACACCATTTTAATTACCATGACAAAATGCTATGGAGTCATGACAGTTGTAGTTTGGTGAAGCATTAGTTCTCTTTGGCAAAGAAGACTTTGTTAAACTACAACTCCAATGTAGTAGCACTGTAATACTATACCTTTTTGCTTTGAGACAGACAATTGCCAGACAATTGTTCTTACGTAGCCCCTTACTTCAAACAAGCTGGTTGTGCCAATAGCTAGCAAACATCAGTATGAATTACTATTCATTTAAATGTGCTCAAGAAACCCACACATTTATCACTGTGAATGGCCATATCATTAGATAAAACCTTAGGCTCCATCTACATTGCGATATAATGCAATTTCATAATGCAGTTGAGCTGCATTAATCATCATGGCTGGAAATGATGATCAGACATTCGCACAATGTGGCCAGTCTAGTGAAATTTGTGGCAGAGAATAATTGCTTCGGTGCTGGTGGTCTTTGCTTCTTCCAGAGTGTTGCCTGTCTTCCCAGAAGACTTTCATGATTTTTCAAAGGCAACACTGATTAAATCTTTCCAGAATGAGAGTGATGTTTGTAGATAGTCCATGTTTTACAGGCATACAATAGAGTTGGAAGGGCAATAGCTTTATAAACAAGCATCTTGGTATCCCTAGGAATGTCCTGATCTCTGAACACACTGTGCTTCATTTGAAAAAAAATCTGTTCTCATAGAACTCAGATGGTGTTGTATTTCAGAATCCATGTTGACTTTTGTGGAGAGGTGGTGCCTAGGTAACAGAAATGGTCAATGTTTTCAAGCATATACTATTAAACTGTATTGCTGGCATTGTAGTGGTAATGATTGATGCCTGCTGGTAGAGCACTTTGATTTTTTTTTGTTGCTAAGTGAAAGGCCAAGTTTTTCATATGCTTCTGAGAAGGTGTGTAAAATGGCTTGTAGATCTTCCTCTGAATGAGCACAGACCACATTATCATCAGCATATTGGAATTCTATGACCTTACTCTTGGCTTTCAGCATGCTGAAGTTAGATAGCTTGTCATACATCCCATAAGTGATTTTCACTCTGTTGGGAAGCTTCCTGTCAAAAAGGAGTAGAATTACCACTATGAAGATGGAAAATAAGATAGGGGCAATATCACATCCCTGTTTGAACTGCATTTTATGAGTCTACATATTATGAAACTGCATTATATTGAAGTGTAGTTGGGGCCTTAGTGATACAACATTTTATCAAATTGAAGGAAATTATAGCATCCTTTCAATCTTCATTTCAGCTACATAATATGTTTGTACTACCACACAACCGTATCAGAAAATGGGGAAAGAAGGATTATACAGTACATATTTGAATTTTCATATTTTGTGGCCAATGCTATAAGGCTGAGATGTAAAAGAGAGGGTAAGAAGAATAAAGAAGTAATGCCAATGTCTCTGTTTTGCAAAATTAATATTTTTTATGATAGTCTGGATGATATGTATATCTTTCAGATAATGTTATCATCAAAACTCTAAAACTTGGGATCTCTCATGTATATGGAGGCAAGGATGAGAATGGCCAAGACTACTGTTTAGATCATTTGCCAATTGAACTTGACATGACAAAATGTGTTCCTAGTAGCCAGGACTAATGTGTTTGGCAAGATGAGAAAACTAGGATGCATCCAATATCTCTGCTTTTTCTGCATTCATTATTAGACATGATTTAGCTTAATTGGGTGCAGGATGCATCCAATTCATGTATGCCTGTTAAAAAAAATTAGAGACATGCAGAATTAAATCAGCACAGCCTGAAGCAATGCAGACAACATCTCTGTGTCAGCTTCTTGGCTCCCACTCAGAGGGTTTCAGTTTCCAAAGTTTTGATGAATAGCACAATCTGAACATTCAGTCCAGCCCTGCTTATTGAGTGCCAGGCTCTGGGCTGTTTTGCACTCAAGTAATTGGGGCGGACCCCTATCATCTCCATGGATTTACTCCCATTTTATGATGTTATAACTTAGGGTGAATCTTGACTTTCGATTCTTCACAACATAAGGAGAGAAAGACAGGACCTTGAGCAGTTAAATGGAATCCAGCTGCAACAGCAGCCTCCTTACATCTATCAGCATCTTTCTCTCCCTTCATCTTCTACAGATATCACAGTGGAAAAGCTACAATCTGTCAGTCTAGATCTACCCATTTTTTAAACATCTTCACCTCTGATTCCATTGGAACAGAGTTTTCAGGCATTAATTAACTGTTCCGCCAAATCAATAAGGAGACCATCCACACCGAATAATTATATCAGTTTAATCCTACTTTAACTGCCACGGCTCCATCCTATGGAATCCCAGGGTTTGTAATTTGTTGTGGCACCAAAGCTCTTAACAGAAAAAAGTAAATATCTAATAAAACTACAGATTCCAGAATTCCAAAGCAGGTGATTTAATATCAAACTGCTATAATTCTGCAGTATGGTTATAGCCAGAGTCCTAATTTTGTAATGATGTCTCTTGCGATTCACCTAAATTCACCTTTAATGTTACTTCTGTCACAAAACAAAACTCCACCAGTACAAATCTGCCCCTGATTTCTATATTTTAAAAAAGAATGACAACAAAGAGTCCACTTGCCAAAGAGCAGAGGAAAGTGCACAAAGAGATGTTTGATAGTTGGCGAACAGCAGACTTTTCTCCCATGGAATTTTTGCTCATCTTAAAGTATCTGGGGACATATGAGGGGTTTGATTCAGGAATGAAACACTTGGAGGCCTCCCTCCATAATGTATAGATTGTATGGAGAATAACATCTTAAGATGACATGAAATGGCACTTTGTTGCACCGTGGCGTCTGGATTCAGCATGAACACTAGGATGGTGTCTTTTTTGTGCAGCTACATTAGTCTCAGACCAGACAAGGGCGTCAAAGAAAGAACTGTCTTAATGTGTCTTCCGTGTTAAAAGCCTGGCACATTAAGCATGCAGCAATGAATTGGCTTGCTCTTTTTATATATTTTACAGCCACTGCTGCTGTACATGGCGGAAGTGGATTTTACAAGATAGGATAAATTTGTTTTGAGAAGAAAAATTAGATGTTCTCAAAAATACATAGTTCCCCCCCCACACCTCTGCTAGGGTTAGGAGCTGAGGATTCCAATGAAAGTGAAACACCACAGAATTAAAAATAAAAATATGCTATTTTTAACTTCTCTAGGAATCTCTAGATAAATGTTTCCTAACCTTTGGTCCTCCAAGTGTTTTGGACTTCAACTCCCACAATTCCTAACAACTGGTAAGCTGGCTGGTATTTCTGGGAGTTGAAGTCCAAAACAACTGGGAGATCAAAGGTTGGGAACTACTGCTCTTGATCCTCCATCATGATCCTATGATCATAGAGTTGCACTGGAGGACCTAGAAACTTCTAAAGAATCAGAGCAATAATCACATGGCTAACATTGCTTCAGAGTCGGGAGAAACATGCTGCGGTCTTTGAAAGGAAAAGTTACAAGAAGCTTTCAAAATGACTCTGGGTTGATCTTCACAATTGCCTAGTTTCTTAGGTGTGATGCATGCTTTGTTCTTGGACTCAACAACCAGGCGGAATTACATTTTTGAAAGTACATTTTGGGATGTATCCAAAACCAGTGTTAGATAATATATGTTGCAAGAACTGATATGGTTTGGGGATCTGAGGGTTGAACAAGAACTACAAGAAACCAGGGTACTGAATGAAATGTATGACGATCAACAGATGAGACAATAACCAGGGTATGTTCAGCCATAGAAAAACATTGGGTGATCTTGGGCAGTCACACTCTATCAAACTCAGAGGGAGGCAATGGTAAGCTTTCTCCAAATAAACCTTACACACACACACATCTCTCTAAGATAGGATCATCATAATTCAGAATTGACTTGAAGGAACACAATAAAGTGTTCAAAAAATGACACAGAAGTGGAAGAGATATCATTAATAAATTTTTTGGAAAGAAAAGCAGCAGCAGCAGCAGCAGCAACAACAACAACAGCACAAAATAATAGTATGTCTTCAAGGTAGTTTTGACTTATGGCATCACTAAGGCAACCCTCTCATGGGGTTTTCTTGGCAAGATTTGTTCAGGGTGGGTTTGCTATCACCTTTCTCTGCCACGGAGAGAGTGTGACTTGCTAAGGCTACTCAGTGAATTTTCATGGTCAAGTGGAGATTAGACTCCTGGTCTTCAGAATCACCATCCAGTGCTCAAACTAAATAATATTTACATGGGTCCTTAGATGCCATTTTCAAAAAAGCAAGTTTTTAAACCCTTACAGAATTATCAACAGCCTGACTCTTAGAGAATTACTGTAACATCCAGTCTAATGAAGGTATCAGAAAGACTCAAAAACTTGCTTTAAAAATGGCATTTTAGTATCCCAGCCCTTTATTTTGAATTTTGCTCATGGACCACACAAGTGTGTTTCGTTTATTTCTTTCTTTTCTTTCTTTAGTGTTCGCTATAGCCCTTTGCTTGCTTGTAACCTTCAAACAAATACATGCACAGCTCACTGGGATAAGAGAAAGAGAAAGTTCCCATGGAAGGGGAATTCTTTAATAGAGCTGAAAAAAAACACATAATGGACAATTAAGGGGATAAACTTTCTTCTCTGCTTGAAAATACTATAAAGGATAGTGAATCTTTAATTCTAAAAAAAGGATGACTCACACATGACACAACACAAAGCTTTAAAATTAATACATGTGTTCTCAAATTATGTGAGTCAGTTTAGAGGAAAGCTTCTTTCATTCAGAAAGACAGAAGATGGAAATCACCCTCTGAAATGTGTTTTCCATTATGACAGAGAACCAATGAATTCAAATTACAAGAAAGGAGATTTTGACTACACGTTAAGGTGAACTTTTCTGCAGTGGGATGGATTACCATATAAGATTCCCCTTTGTTGGAGGTTTTTAAAGCAGAGGTTGGGTGGTCATCTGTCAGGGATTTTTTAACTCAGGGAGCCCAACATAAACTGGAATTGGATTACATGGTGCTTGCCAGCACTTTCATGATTCTTTGATTGTAACGTAGCATGGTTTCATACATTTCAAAAGGTTTGAATACTACTGGATGGTTATCTATCAGGAGAACTTTGTGCTTTTCGTGCACAGCAGGAGGTTGAACTTGATGGCCCATGTGGTCTCTTCCAACACTATGATTCTATGATTCCATTGGTAGCTCATTTAGTTAATTTTTGAGTGGTTAGCCAACTTTTATAATTAAGAGGGTTCTCTAGTTGGAACTGATGATTAAATGTGGGGTGTGTGGAATCATATAATTACTTAGACACTAAATTATTGTGGCATAAACTGTTTTTAATGGCATTTCACTTCTTCCAATGCCACTATCTCCAGTTAGGTTTGTATGTGTATATGGGCCTTCAAGTAGTCTGTTGATTTATGAATTTCATAGGGTTGTCTTAGGCAAGGAATACTCAAGAGATGGCTTGTCTAGTTCCTTTCTTTTAAATGTAACTTACAACATGTGGTCATGGGTAGTCTACCACCCATCTACTAACCAGGGCTGACCCTGTTAACCTTCTAAGATCCGAAAGGATTCGATATTGTTACTGAAACCAGCCATCTGCCACAAGTGGACAGTGTAGGTCCATTGCTCAGCACACCATGCTACCTTGAAAGCCAGGAAAAAGTGACAGATTTTCAAGGCAATTGCAGAAGTTTTATTCATCTGGCCAGATGGCTGCCAGAACAGCGTAATCTCTCCAGAGAACTGTCATAACATACAGTTCAAAGCATTTTATGCCCTTTAGCAGCCATTCAGAAGATCCACTTCCTCTGCTGTTTGGTTCAGGAATGGTTGAGCTAGGGTCTGGCTTGTCATTGGCTGGGGATTCCCTGTGATGTCAGAGGTGGATGGAGTCACCCTTGTGGCAGGAAAAATGGAGAACTGGCACTTGTCAATTTGGAAGATCCTCCAAGGAGAAAAGGGGGAAAGGTCTGAAATAGCCCAGGATGAGATTATGAGGTTTAAAATAGGGGCCAGCCTCAGAGACAAAAGACAGAGTTTATTTAAATACCTTGATCTCTAAAGAGGCCTTGTTTCCCTGAAGGGATTCCCACTCAGCTGGAAATGGAGCTAGTTTTCTGGATGTTCAGGCCCCAACAGTTCCCCAAGCATATTTTATATAGTTCAAGCCAAGCTCTAAAAATATGTTAGTAAAGGTAAAGGTTTCCCCTGACGTTGTCCAGTTGTGACTGACTCTGGGGGTTGGTGCTCATCTCCATTTCTAAGCCAAAGAGACGGCATTGTCCCTAGACACCTCCAAGGTCATGTGGCCAGCATGACTGCATGGAGCGCCGTTACCTTCCCACCGGAGCGGTACCTATTGATCTACTCACATTTGCATGTTTTCGAACTGCTAGGTTGACATAAATAGGTGTTATAAATCTATAATTATTATTAGAGGACAGGAGTCTGTTTCTTAATAACAATATTAACTTGTGGGATTGACTACTTAGCTTAGATGCACATTTTCTAAACTTTGGCCAAATCTGCAGAAACTAATTCCAGGACAATCCTAAGGCAAACAAAAAGGAATGATTACTCTTTGATAGTTCATTTGGGAGCTTCTGAGAGGCCTCTATGAGAGACCTCTGAACCTGAGGAACCTCTGATTTGACCACTAGGACTATATTGTCATGGTGATGAATTGGGAAGTAAATGACTTGGATTCAGGTTCTCCAAAAAACTGTACCCTACAATAGAGGCTGCCTAGAGCGAAAAGATCTTTGATGGGATGTCCAAAGATCTGGGCCTCACTATCCTCATATGCACTTCTGGAGGGACCTTATTGGTGACTCAGTGAATGGCACCTTTTTTTATTTTG